>NC_056748.1:239316738-239444238 GCF_019279795.1 Protopterus annectens | reverse complement strand
TTTTCATGTTTTCACCTGGAGTTGTTCCTATGATTTCTTCTTTGTGAGCACCTTTTTTGTTTCTTTGTTCATATTTAAGGTGCCATCATGTTTCCCAGACCATTTTTGGTTAATGGTTACCATTATTAAGTTATGTTACTGCAAAGAGACTAAGGCTAAAAAAGATGATGAATTCAATAAATATGTGTTTACTTAATAAATCAGTAATACAAAGCTTACTGGAGTTCTAGTTATTAATCTAGAGTTATGTTCAGTAGAACAGGAAAACTGACAAACTTCCAAGTTAAATTATACACAGACAGATCAGTAAAGCTGATGATTTCATTTTCACATAAGAAGCAAAGTGGCAAAAAATGTTGCATCCTGATAAAACAGACATAGAGAAGGTAAGTGGCCTAGTACTCCTAATGGCGCTAACACTCAAACCTCCCAAGCCAAATAAGCTTGAAAAGTCATAGTATCTGTTCATGTGAGCACACATGATTCCTACTCTTAATGGCGTGATCCTTGGATTGAATGCTGATATGTTTTCCAGTAAGTTAGACTTAAGGACAGGACACCAACAACCATAACTTTACCTTGACTGTAGGAAAATAGTTACAGCGCATTATATTATATGTGATAGAAACAGCACCAGCTTTCTAATGTGTCCTATATTTGTAGCAAGTATCTTCCACTTACCCCATTTATGTCCTTTCCCTCAGCTCACCACCCATCTCATAGCATCTTAAAGGAATATGTACTCTTATTGTCTACTACCAAGAAAGTAAACTGATCTATTTTTCTGTTAATCTTATCATGAAAAAGTACTTTGTAATTTCCAGGATGAATGTTTTACCCTTCAGTTAGGTGTACATATCACCTGTCATGTTAATGTTTATTTCCTCTTGAGCTGTATAGTCGTCACATTTTCTCCTAAATTTCTCCTAAAGATAACAGGTAGCACCAATGTCTGTCAATCACTGCTTGTGTACAATCACTAACCATATATGTTAGCAGTAGCAGTGCATACCCATTTACCATGAAGCATATGACTTGCATGCCTATGCATATGGTATGTCTGTGTGCAGCATGCCTTGGTACAGCACTACATTGTACTGCACATGATTCACAGGCATGCTTTATGTGCACATGGGCCTGCTATGTTGCTCCCTGAGTGAGACCTACTGAGTGGCTTGGCTACCTCTTTAAGTGGTAAAAGCAAGATTCCTACACCATGTGCCATGCAGAGCAGGATTTTCCAGATCTTTATGCAGAGAGATTTTAAGGAGCACTTGCTGGATGAGTATGATGGCCCTTTGAAGAACATGGATATGGGGTGTAAAATGGGTCAGGTGTAGATTGATGCCAATGACATCACCTGTCCTGTTGAGAAATGTCATCATTGTTATGATGATTTAATTGAGCACCATCTTGACCCACTTTGACAATGGGAGCCAGAAGTTTAGGAGAGTGAACTAGAGGTATATTATCATTTTGTTTTTTTGGGCAGTACTGTTGCCTTGTACTCTGCACAGTGTTGAACAAGCAGGACCTGGTTGAAGACCATTGAGAGCATCATGTCAGTAAAGGGTTTCATTGTCTACGTACATACTGTACTAGATGAAAGCACTGAAGGTGGCAGTATCTCCATATTTGCAAAAAAAAAAAAACACTTCAAATTCAGACTAGTTAGACAAGATAAAGTCTGGAACTCCTCTACATCCAGCTTACCATTAACAAAACCTGTACCACTTCATAGCTAACTACAGGACCCCCACTATGTCCTTCCCAACCCATAACTCCTATATAACTAGTATGGGGTCTCTATGCATTAATAAAATATATAATTCTCCTACAAGGCTTCAACTATCACTCCATTAACTGGGGACATACATCCTTTAACATATATGCTCAAAACTTTCTGGACTCTATTAGTACAAATTCTTTGGACCAGTTAGTTGACATTGCAACCAGGGGTAGTAAATTCCAGGACTTGGTCCTCACCATTGAGAGCAATCTCTGCTCTCTACCAATTGTAATGCCCTCCTTGATCAAATTGGACCATAAATCAGTCACATTCACCTTAAGACTAAAGACAGAAGCATCTTCTGATACTTTAGTATGAAGAGATTATGCCAAGGCTAATCCATTGAAACTGAGCAATGACCTGGCTAAATTCAACATCCTCTTCCAACTCAGTGACCCTACTGCTTATGTGGAATGATTTGTATAGATGCATCTGTTCTCTTATGAAGTAAATAGAGTGACAAATTCAAAAATAAACCCAAATATAAACAGACTCTATAATGAAAGAAAAATCACACTCGTATGTAAAAATAAATGTAGCTCTCAAGATGCAAAAAAAAAAAAAAAGAAATAAAAAAACAGCTCTTGCTAAACTTAGTAAGGAATTTTGGACCCTCATCAAATGAACCAAAGCCAAACATGATATAAAAATCGCCACCCATACAAAGAAAAGCCACAAAGTCATCTTTAACTATGTTAGAAGCTGTAGAAACAATGCCTAGTTCTCTGAAGAGCTAACAGTAAACAATATCACATTCTATGACCCAAAGGACATAGCCAATCTACTAGCAAATAAACTTTGTTCAAACTGCATCCCCAACTCTTCTCCTCTCCTCTCCTGTATTTCCAGATCTCATACCTGCATCTACAGGCATTCCTCAAATCCCCCTTGAACAAGTTCTTAAGGCACTATCCAAGCCAAGAACACTGCTTTATGGGGCCAGATAACATACTGGGCTGCTTACTGGCCAGCCTGATACAGGACCTCTCAGATCCCCTACAAAAGCTATTCAGTGTCAGCTCCAACCAGGCTTTGTGCTGAATGGTTGGATGACAGGAACTGTCATCCCCTTGCATATACTGGTTGGGCATCACTGCACTCAGAAAATTATAGACCTATAAGTCTGACCATCCTCATCTGTTAGGCTATGGAAAGAATCATTATGGAATTAATAAATAAGGGTGTAGGTAAACTATAAATTCTCAACCCAAGTCATTTTGGATTTGATAAATGCATATCCTGCACCTTAACCTGGTAGAATTATTCAAGAAGTTTAGTGAAGCAATGGATGAGGACATAGCAGTACACACTGTATATCTAGACCTTGCAAAGGCCTTTGACACCATCCCACACTCGGGTATCATAGATATACTACCCAGCTAAATGTTAATCCCTATGTAGCTCATTGAACAGCAACTTGGATCACAAATATAGCCCAAGACATTAAAGTGACCTATTTTATCTCCTTCAAAAGACCTGTCAGTAGCAGGGTAGCCTTTGGTTCAGTTCTTAGGCCACTCCTCCTTAGCATTTACTTCTTGTCAGTCAAGACTTCTTTTAAGGGTTTATGACTGACAACGTTTGTAGATGACTTTAAACTTGGTACCATCATAAACTCCCAAGAGGATGCCAAATCTCTCCAAGAGGCCCTTTGCCAAACCACTAGCTGGTGTCAAAACTATGGACTAAAACTAAATACCAAGAAATGTGTAACAGTATCCTTCAGCAAGCAAGAGAAGTCCCTTATAACCGTTATATTGACAACACCCCCTGAAAATTTAATCAGTAATTAGGGATCTGGGAACATATGTGAACAATGAACTGTCCCTGAACTGTCCTTCAATCATCACATAACCACTATTGCAAGATAGTGCCTTTTTGTACTACAGGTTATTACTAATGGCATGGCATGCAGGTCCAGGGATGTAATCACTCCACTGTATCATGCACTCATCAGACCAGTCATTGAGTATAATGACCCTTTGAGATGTACTTGGCCAAACATTTGATGTAACCTGTATGCCCACAATGCTTTCTTACTAAGAAAATCAATAACCTAAATCATAAAACACTATGGGGACCATCTCAAAGTCTTGTCCATCTTCATAGTATCACACAGGTTACTCGGGTGATTTCTGCCTCTTGTACACTGTCTCAACAGACCCTGTCCTATCAGACCTACTGTGCATTCACAAATACATTAGGAACGTAAACACCCACTCAAGACATCTAAAGAATCTCTTTTCCAACATGAATACAACATACTAGAGGGATAAATATGTATCATAGATAATACCACTTCTCAAGAATTATTTTCCTCTCTACATAAAGTGAAGTACTTCTCTTATACTCTTCATCCATAATCTGGATGAACATATGGTTAACCTTGTCCCTGATTGATAGGGATGACATGTAAAGTCTCTGCTCATCTCTGTGTTATTTGTACTTAAGAAGTATGGGCTACAAACTTCATGTGAATGTATGGCTAATCTTCTAAAGATCCTTATAGATCAACAGACTAGTAAGTACCTATGAACCTATGGCATTATCCTCCTGCAGGTTCAGTTGTAGATCAAGAGGAGGAAGAGCAGAGGATGCACATACCTTGATCTCCACCAGAGGTTGCTTCTGGCATTGGGATGACAGTGCTCAACTGTTATGCCTCTCAGAACAGGGCCAGTGACCCTGCTGTTGGAGGTGGCCTGGAGGGGTTAGTGATGCTCTCTGAGTTTCTCTTTCATACGGTGGTGAAGGTTTCTCTACTGAAGGTAGAGCAGGATGTCTCTGCCTCCTGGTACCTGGCATCAGTTACAAAGGCTAGTTACTGTCAAGGCGTGCACATAGTGCAAGGTGTCCTGGCACCTAGATGCCTGCTTTGGCTAAATGAATCACCTTCTTACTTAATTGGGGAAGTCATGCAACTGGCACTTTCCAGCTATTTGACCTCCAGAGGAAACACCAGCACATAATATTAGCCACCCAGGTGAGTAATGCCTGTTTTGGTTCCTTCTGGGCCAGCCTTGCAGCCAACCATGCCAGGAGCCTACCTTGAACCAGCGTGAGCAGCCTTGATATAGTGTTGTACATTCTTTGGAAAGAAAGTTGATGAAAAGAATTCAAAGACATTTCTTCAGAATAAATACGTCGTCAGTGAGTGTGTTCAAGGTGCCTATATCAAAGCGATAGCTAGAGAAGTATACAGTGAGATATTCAAAAAGATGTCTCAACAGGCAATTCTATCAGCAGAAGCAGGTCTGAGTCCATGATATCTTGATAGAGTAGGGATCTGCAAACTTTCACAACCAGGAGGTACACAGTGAACAAACCCAGCAGAGGGCACCCACCAAAAGTCATATGACTGTGTAGCCAAGTTTATCATTGGAACATATAGGTTATAAACATGTGTAATGTATAGGTTATAAATGTGTGTAATGTATAGGTTATAAATGTGTGTAATGTATAGATTATGTATAGATTATAAATGTGTGTAATGCATAGGTTATAAATGTGTGTAATGTATATATTATAAATGTGTATAATGTATAGGTTATAAACATGTGTAATGTATAAGTTATAAACATGTGTAATGTATAAGTTATAAACATGTGTAATGTATAGGTTATAAACATGTGTAATGTATAGGTTATAAATGTGTGTAATGTATAGGTTATAAACGTATGTAATGTATAGATTATGTATAGATTATAAATGTGTGTAATGTATAGGTTATAAATGTGTATAATGTATAGGTTATAAACATGTGTAATGTATAGATTATGTATAGATTATAAATGTGTGTAATGTATAGGTTATAAATGTGTGTAATGTATAGATTATAAATGTGTGTAATATATAGGTTATAAATGTGTGTAATGTATATATTATAAATGTGTGTAATGTATAGGTTATAAACATGTGTAATGTATAAGATATAAACATGTGTCATGTATAGGTTATAAACGTGTGTAATGTATAGGTTATAAACGTGTGTAATATTATCACCTGTCATTTAATGTAAAACATGATCACTATGATCACTTTACTGAAAACAAGTTAGGTCATTCATACAGTATGTGTGTATACAGTGCATTTGCAGACAGTTTAATGGAGAAAATAAACATATAAAAAAGATTTTTTTAATCAAGAATCCTTTTTATTCAGTATCTCTAAAAATTTAAAAATAAGGAAGAAGAGTAAAAACTTTGCAAAAGATACACATACAAGCTGATTTCAGAAAAGCATTTGAGGCTGGTTTTGATGATTGTGATAATGAAGTACCAGAAGTAGCAGGAATCAGCAAAACCAATCTCAAATGCTTTTCTGAAATCAGCTCGTCTGTGTTTCTTTTGCAAAAGTTTTCACTCTTATTCCTTATTTTTTTTTTTACTTTTTAAAGCATCTGAATAAAAAGCATTTTTTATTAAAAAAATCTTTTTTTATACATTTATTTTTTTACTTTTTAGTCTTTAACTAAAATAGTGTCCCTCTGTCATAATCTCGTTGCTTCTGGAGTGCATTTCCTGAGGATTATTTTCAGACATGCCATTGTCTCAGACCTTTCTGTGCTCCTGCTAGTCCAGTCAGAAGATCCTTTCCTTGCCATCTGTTTTCTGTAGCCCAAATAAAATACTATCCATCTGTCTGCAATGACAGATCCCTACAGCACTCCACTTGTCACTTTTCTTATCCCTGACATCATCCTTCTCAAAGCCCACTGTACCTTAACCTTCAATTAAGTAACAGTTTGCTTCCTTAGATATAGTTCTGCCTTCACATCTCTACACGTATTAATGGCTGCCTGTGTCTTGGTGAATTCCAGGTGCACCACATCTACTGGCACTCCCCTGTCTGGTTCACATACAACTTGGTTCTTCACAAAACTGAAACAGGTTTGACAGATACTGCCTTCTAGCTCAGAGCCTCCATTTGTTGCTGTCCTGAAGACTGTTGTCCACTAGGAAAGCAACCAAATCTTATGATAAGGATTCTTTGCATGATTTTTACTGTCCCTGTTATTAGGCTACTAAGCTGTTAGTACTTCCTCTGGTTTTTCTAGCTCTTCTCCTCCACCCCACTCCACCCAATGCATGGGTATGGTAATCAATGTTCTCAGTCACCTTTACACTGGTTAATGATCTGTTAAGATTTCAGACAGGGATCTGCAGACACAATGACCACATTTCTGAGACTCTGGAAGGTAGCACATTTAATCCTCATGCTTTATACTCCACTTCCATCTCTCTCTTTTCTTTCAATATCCTTAATGCTATCCACTGCCTTCCCCACTCTTCCCAAGCATGGCTTACTCCCCTTGCTTTCCATAAAGGATGCACTTTATTTTTTATCTGTGGAGCAGGAAAGTGCCGCGAATGGAGGTGAGGGTGTGTGTGTGTGTGTGTGTGTGTGTGTGTGTGTGTGTGTGTGTGTGCGTGGAACAGGAAAGTGCCACGAATAGAGGTGTGTGTGTGGAACAGGAAAGTGCCGTGAATGGAGGTGTGTGTGTGTAACAGAAAAGTGCCGTGAATGGAGGGGTGTGTGTGTAACAGAAAAGTGTTGTAAATGGAGGGTGTGTGTGTGTTTGTGTGTGTGTGTGTGTGTGTGTGTGTGTGTGTGTGTGTGTGTGTGTGTGTGTGTGTGTGTGTGTGTGTAACAGAAAATTGCAGTGAATGGAGAGGTGTGTGTGGAGCATTAAAGTGCCATGAATGGAAGTGTGTGTGTGTGTGTGTGTGTGTGTGGAACAAGAAAGTGTTGTGAATGGAGGTGTATGTGTGTGAAACAGGAAAGTGTTGTGAATGGAGGTGTGTGTGTTATGTGTGCATGCACATGCATTTGTGTGGTGCAGGAAGGTGCTGAAAATGTAGGTGTGTGTCTGTGGAACAGGAAGGTGCTGCAAACGGAGGTGTGTGTGTGTTGGGGGGGGTGCAGGAAAGTGCTGCAAACAGAGGTGTGTGGCCAGAGACAGTTACAGTATGTAATTGATGTAGGGAGATGTGATATTGTGTATGTGCATGTGTTTGTGTTTCTGCACTCATAGTACAGTGCATCTCATTCTGTCCCTCTGTGGTTCTGTCACATCTCTGTGAGTGCGTCCCTCACTGATGAGAAGCTTGGTATTTTTTTTTCCGCTGTCTCATGAGAGAGTGAGAGAATCACAGAGGGTCACAACCACAAAGCCAATTTCAATAAAAAGCATTCTAACCATTGCATTGTTCACAAAATGTGTTTTATTGTAAAAAGTGATTACATGCAAACATTATACATGTATGTGATACATTTGCATGTCATTTAATAGAAAAAAACAGCAGTGTGTGTCTCAGAAAGAGCAGTTTATTGAATAAAAATGTATGGAATCCCATCTTTCTCATTATGTACTGTACTACTGTTAAGCACATTCCTTCTGTTTTGGAGCAGCAAATAAATACCATGTACAAATGAATCCTCTGTTTCTTGTTTACATGCTGACAAACATAATTTCTCCCTTTCCTTCGGGTGCTGCTGAGTCAGTAAAACTGAAGAATTAGCCATACTAATAGCCAACTACATCTGTAATAACCCAACTTAAAAAGTACTGTATACAAAGAGAGCTGTAACTAAGCTGGGCAAAGGAAACCGCTACCCTGGGTACAAGTTGGCAGTGGCCATAATTGATGGATGCCAAAAGTGGGTAACTGCAATAGCAACTTTCATTTATGAAGCCACAAGGATACTGATCCAGCATTTGTACCAGAAGTGAAGCTCATTGTGATCAAGCAACTGACACGAGGCATACGTATCTCGCCGAGAAATAATACCTCAGCTGTCATAATTTACTGTAACAAATAGTGTGATTTCTACCTTTGTATCCCTTTACTTCCCCTTCTCTCTGTGGATTAATCCAATTTCATCCTACCTTCCAAACAATAAGGTGGCTAATTAGCTTTTAAAAACTGTGTGTATTGCATTTATGCTTATCCTTCTGGATGAGCTGTGATTGAGGACTCCAAATTAGGACCTCCTGAATACCAATTTTTTCAGGTGAAAATAATAAGTAACTGGCTCCTGAGTAGAAAAGTGGAATTAAAAATTTATGATAGCTACTATTATTGGTAAATATAATAAAGTGTGTAATGGGGGCCTATCGATACATGCTACATTATACACAGATGCATTTGGTTCACCTAGCATACTGTTGCTGTCCCATGAAATAGAATCTACAAGTGAAGAGCAAAAAAAAAAAAGAAAAAAATTGATCCACTTACCCCCCCCCCCCCACTGGCACACCAATATACCAATTAGATACACGTCTCTTCTTTCATTCCCCAACTCTCAAAAAGAAGAGCACCTGGGGATCCTGAAATGCAGGATCCAATCAGGTCCCATTTCTGTGCTCCTCTTCTGATCCCCCTTCCAAAGATTATAGTTTAGAAAAAAAAAAGATAAAAAAAGAAAATAATCTTTTTTTTTTCTAAACTGTTGCAAACTGCTTCCTATAAGTGTTAACAAGCAGTTGCAACAGTTTATACACCCACATGAATTATCGCAGCACTCAGGTTTTATAGTTGTTAAAAAAAAGAAAAATCTTTTTTTTTTAAATTTTAAACTGTAACAACTTGCTTGCTACACAGTTGCTACAGTTTATACCCCTACACCAGGCTCTACAATGCTTAGATTTTTACCTAGCAAAATGTACTTGCTACAAATGTAGCAAGCAGTAACTATAGTTAAGACTACACATGGAGTATTACAGGGTTCTGGGTTTACAGAAAAAAAAGAAGAAAAAATATGTTTTTACTTTTAAACTGTAGTGAACTATGTCCAAGCCTTGTGGCACATGGCAGTGAAGACCTTGGTCGAGATGCAAGAAGTAATAGAGTATGACACTCCTGGTTCGTGTTTGGGACTCAAATGCTCCAGAGGCTAATATCTCTAAAGATAGACATACTTTGTATTCCAATAGCATACAGTTACCCCTCTATCAGTATGAAGTAATTTGTACTGCACACAAGTTAGACACAGCCATTTTCTGTTCTTTGTCAAGCTGGTATCTGTAAGAAACTTCTGGTCAGGGAGCTGGTCAAGCAGAAGCCACCAGTGACACCTAGCAGAGTGGCTACTTTCTGCCAGCAGTGCAGTTTAGTTGAAGCTCCTCTTCCAATAGCAACTTACCTGAAGGCACTGGCTGTTACAAAAAAACTGCTTTTTAGTTGCTTGCTAATCTGAAACAGGTTGCCTGGGAATAGTGTTCTGCCAGTTTATACTTGTATTTTATGTGTGTTATTAGGGGTCATGGATTACCAGAATTTGCAGTCTGCACCATTTCACAGACGGTGATACCTTTCTTCATTTAGTTTCTTTTTAAGTGGCTTTTATATTAAAATCACCTAAACAATGCAGTGTTTTACATTAGTCATGAAGTCTTCATTTAGATGAGGGCTCATGCTAACAAATTTATCTGGCTATTTTTTTTTTTATTATTATATAATTAAGTTAGGCTTTGAGGACTGGTGGACCATATACACTATTGATGGGCAGTTAGGATCTCTGACCTTGAAGTTTTGCATTATTCTTAATCTCTTATTAAATGTTTAAACTGAATAAGGAGGTTTATTTGGATTTCTAAAGGATGCAAGCAAAATACACTGTGGTATCCTGTGTATGTATGTTTATTATGGAAGTAGTTACAACAGTATATGGCAGTGTATTAATACCACATTTATTACAACTTTGTGTTCTTAGCATGCACTCTGCTGTCTTAGTATCATGAACTCCTATGCTCTCTGTTCTCTATGCCTCCCATCCTTAAGATATTTGTGTTCTGAAATTATCAGTACCTTTCCACAGGAGGTATAAGCAATGATTTGAGCAGATATTCTCTGGAATAATGACATCACTTTGATCGTCTGTCACAGGTCTACTCATTTGCAGGTTACAGAGTGTGGATGCATCTGTGTCAGTGCCAATGGACGATTCCTTGTGTGTATCTTTCAGGCAGTCTAAGTACGTGTATCATCACCAGGCAGTGCTAGGGGGCACTCAAAGCTCAAGGTCAGCTATGCTTGTGCATAAATACTGCTAAAATTCTCCGGCTTGGTACATAAATATTACAGTAAAATGGATGCCCAAGTTACATACAAATGGGTTAATAATATGAATATGTTCATCTTTACTATAATGCACAAATAATTAGCCATGATGAAAAGCATAAAAAATTACCAAACAATGGTTCACAATTTATTAGTCACTATAACAGTATTGACAGAATGAAATAGGAAGAACCACACAGAATTGCTGACCACAGCACCACTGTAAGGACAGTATTTATTCTTAGTTACATTACATTTACTGTCTGCAATAGGCAGAATATTGATTAAACATGTCAAAGTATTACAGCTACTGTTTTCCGACCCTAATCTTTCATTGTAAAACTCTCCCCTCACCCACTCTGTTCCCATTCCTGATACGCAACCTGCCTCCTTATATTATCAGTTGTTGTGAATAGTCCATTATTTCTGAAGCATAGTCTTTATACACAAACATTTGGTTCCATTTCATTTTCTTTGATAAAGTGTGTTATACCATCTGTTACCAGAGCTGCAAAGCGACACAAGTAGTAGCAGTAAAACACAATTATTTTACAAATTGTATTTAGAATAGTCATGCAACAGTGGCTACAAGCTGCCCTTCATTTAGGAGGCAGTGATGTGAAAACTCATTTAAAGGCTCATTTGGAGATTTCACATTCCATTGCCTGTAGTTATCACAATGTAGATGCCCAGCTGTATGACTCTGAAATGCACTGTTGGTCAGAAGTACCAAATATAAATCTGATGTGCTGGAATGTTGCTTCTAGGCCTCTTTCATGTAACTTGTATTTGACTGTCGTGGTTTGAATTCCAAAGTCCTGTATATCATCTTACAGTTATAGGTGCCTAACTAGGAAATCTTAATCCCTGAGTGCTGTGTATAACTGATTGTCAGATATAGTTTATTTAACAGAATTATGGAAGAAGAAGAAAAAGAAAAACAAAATTACACTTGCAGTATATTTTCAGTAATGGCTAACAAAGAAAACATTTCTGGATGAAGACCCAGTCTTCCACTCAAGCAGAGATGCATATAACTTTAAAGTTTTCTTTCTTTCCAATAAAAGTGATGTTTCATAATTCTTTCATTCTTCAACAGGCCTATTCTGCAGCTCCATAGTGTTGTAACATACTGCAGCCCTGTTAACTAATTTGAAATGTATCGCACCAGCTACCCTGCTATGGTCTGAAAAACCATTTCTCTCTCCACCTACCCATCTTTCCTTCCTTTGTTTTGACTCAAAGATGCAATCTACTGCCATGCCTGCAGACTCTGTATCATGTCATTGTACGTTCTGCTCGATTGATTTCATAGTATTCCTTTAAACCGCCTTTTAAACAATTTTATCTCCAGCTGCTTTCTACTACATTCTCTTCACAACTGAAAGTTCTACCCCATAATGTATTTTTTCCTGTATGTTAATAAGGTTTATTATTTTTTCATAATGTACAAACCCTAATTTGTCTGCGGAACTGAATATTTATTTCCCTAGAAATGCCACTATTTCTCTGTTTCTCCCAGTTTCTTGTTATCTTGCCAGTTTTCTGTACCCTTTTTCGAATGTCAGCAATTATTACCCAGTATCTGTTTTGACCAGTAACAGTTTCTGTTTATTTTCTCATTTTTTCATGATTAGAATTTTTATTTATAAACTAGTTTTAAATTAACAGCTGTACTTTGGGGAGAGACCCACACATATGTTCTGATTGCCTTCTTACAGAAATTTAGACCTACTTTATACAGCAGTTACCAAGCAAATGACAGAATATGTACTGAAATGTTTAAAGGTATGCAGCAGTTGTAAGGGGCAATTAATGATTAACAGAAATACACAAGACTTTTTTTAATTGATACATTATAGATAGTTCTGATTTGCATTTTTAATGTAATCCTTTACTTACTGACCTGTGAAGCTTTGATATTAGTCTAGTAAATATAAATTCCAGTCCCCTGTCTCTTAAATAATAAAGCATGATACTAAAACACATTTTAAATTCTCAGGTTAAATGTTGTCACTTGTGGGATACATTAGTTAACAACATACATTAAAAAAAAAAATCTAGCAGTCATTATGAACCTCCTTGGCACAAGTCGCATTATTTGTATAGTCTTCTACGTGTTACTGTGAAATAATTCCTGCCTCTGCTCGTTATCCTGCTTTATGCGCTGATCAACATTTTTCTCTGGAAACTCAGATTTTCACACTATTCATTTTTTGTTGTTGTTTTTAGTTTTTTTTTTTTAGTTCTTTTCACTGGCATGGCTCTGTCTTAAAACCCTATACTACATTTGACCTCATTGAACCAATCCGAAGAATACTCAGTGTAACTCCTCCTTAGCTTAGTTTACAAGCAATAGGTGGGAAGGAGCCATTTTTCAAAATTCCTTAGTCTCCACATCTGTGTGCACGCCAAGACATTTCAATACTTCTTTAACTTGTAAGTGTCTAGTTCTATATTTCATTTTAAAAAGACAAAAACAAAAGGGGAAATATAATGTATATTTATATAGTGTAACCCTGTTTCGTGCTTTTATTGATTTGCAGCTCCTATCAAAGCCTCTTTTTATGGTATTGTGTTGATTGTATTTTATTGTATTGTGGACCTTAATATAAACTGTTGCTATATTCATTACTTGTTTGGGATTATACAGTGGCTACTCAGATAATTGCATGATGTTTCTTGGCTCAGGGATGCTGCTTTGCACTCAAGAAAGCTTGGAGTGCTTATAGTTGCAAGAAAAGTTTGTTCTTGCATGTAGTGCTTGTTCTAAGACCGATAAAGAACGCATCCGGTATTCCTGGTATAATCACACTAAACTGTACTATACCCTGGTAATTTTGCAAATTAGAAGCAGCTCAATCATGTGCCATTTTAAGTTGATTTTAGTTTTAATGTAAACGGTGCTGGTCCAGGTTAATTTTATAGTGACATTGTCATAGCTAACATGATCTCAAGCTTGATTTTGTTTTATAGGTCCTCCAGTTCAACCTTCTAAATAGAAATTCTAAGTGAAGTGTTGTTCAATTTTCAACCTAGGAAATTTACATGCTGTAAGTGAATTATTAACTTGTAATAACTGAATAGTAGCTTCAAACTACACCTAATCACATTGAATGTCTTTTTTGGTGTCTTGCCTTTTTAATCTTTACTTCCATGTTTGATGCACTTACTTACACACCTACCTCATATCTCCAATTCTCTTCCAGTTCACTGCCTTCACTGGTGTTAACCCAGCCCTAACAACTGAGTGGCTGTTTAAATTAAAACAATGGAATCAGCCTCCACTATCAAGCCACCAGATTCCCTTGTACAGTATATGTAATCTGTGGTTTTGCAGATGTAAGAGGCCACGGTGGTGCAGCAATTAGCATTGTCACCTCACAGCAAGAGGTTCTCCAGTTTAGTTCTCAGCTGGAGTGCCTTCTGTGTGGAGTCTGCATGTTCCCGCTGTAGTCAAATGAGTTTTAAAGAGATACAGTAGGTGCATGTGTGTGTGTCATCTGTGAAGGTTGGGCACCAGGTTGGCAACCGGACACCATAAAAACTCCACTGCCAATCAGTCTGCGGACCAGTGATCCACTGTGGCAACCCCTAACGGGAGAAGCCGAAACATAATTTTACTTCTTTGTAATCTTTGTTTTTACTGCTTTTAAGTAATTTACCACCATGGTGGTATACACAATCATGAGGGTGCTTAGTTTTCTTTACTCTGTAATTAGTTTATGAGGTCTTCGGTCCCCTCCTCCTCAATTTATGCCTAGAGTTGATTCTGTATTACCAGTCTAAGAATCTTGTTGCTATTATGTTCAATGCATCTTTCATAGACCACTGGAGTAGGCAATAAATTAAGTTTTTGAATTTACAATTACTCCTAATAGTCTCCCTAATTCACAAACTCCCTTCTTGGCATGCCTGGCTCACAATATAAACAAGAGCAAGTACTACTTCAATTATATAATCAAGAATAGGCAGGATTTCTTGATTTTTTTTTTTTTTTTTTTTAGTTTTTTTCACTGCTGTGGCTCTTCCCACTCTGTTCACCCTTACTACGCTTGGGCTGTCTCCACTCCCCTACCTCAAAATCCAACCCATCCCCACTATGCATAAATTTATACAAATAAGACAGACACATCCCAAATAAGAAAGACACACCCCCTTATCTGGTTTACCTTCATATTGTTGAAGCACACATGTGATGGCAATTGTGTGAAAGTAAGATTGCAAACTGAGGATGTTGAATTGCAGAATTCACAACTGAGCAATTGTCTGTGTGCATTCACTTATGTGAATTCGGCAATTCAGAGCGTAGATCTCACAACAGTGGGGATCGGAATAAGTACCCCTTTCCTCACTGTAGTGCGATCTCGGACTTAGTAGATTAAATTAGTAGGGGGTGTGGGGGTGCAAGGGGGGTTGCCCCCCTTCCTGATGGTGTTTGGAGGCATTTAGAAATGTTGGGTGCTTCGAAAACATTCGACATTCCTGGAATGTCAAATTCGTTGAGCAGCACTTTAATTGTTTTGAACATTTGAAAGTGCAGTTTCCGATCATGTGGGTCGGATATTTGCCTGGTCGCATATTTTATTTGCGACCTTGTAAAGGTAAATCCCTTATCCAGTTAACCTATCACAACACTCATACCATTCTGACCACCATAGGTTCATAGTAGTTTACTAGGCTAATGGCCCTAGGGCCCTTACAAGCCTAGCCAATTCAACCCTTGTTCCCTTAATGGTCTAGAGATATGGTATATAAGTAGATCTAAATCAGCACCGACTGCCCCTATCCAAGAGGGACACGGGTAAAACCCCTGGGGTGAATTAGCAGTTTCCCAGCCAATTTTCTAATGTTTATACAATGCAACTCTTTCTCCAGGGCAAGCATCCTTTTTTCCAATAGAAGTGCTATGCCTACTGAAAACTGTCACTATGTATGTTGCTGCCATATGTTTTGCATACCCTGTACTTCTACAATTCTGCTGTACTCATTCACTATGCTGTTAATCAGTGCAAAAACCTTCTGCATCCACTGCAACAGGACCTTCCATTCAGTGGTACTACCAAATCAGCAAATTAAATAGATAATAACTAAATGGGAGGAAGTAGTTGTTTTTCCAAGGGTGAGGGTGAAGAGTGTATGGATCAACCTTGACTAAGATATATACAGCAGTTCAAACAGTAGAAAAGTGCTAAATAAGAAGTGTTAACATGCTAGAATATTGCACGGAGTTCTGTCTGCACACTGGTCAAAACATTGTGTTTGTGCACTTGAGTGATTCATTCACAAATAACCTTCAACCTTGCTCTACAAAAGATTACGTGCCTGTGTACAATATCATGTGGTAAGACATCGGTGAATATTTTAATGCTCTATTCACAAATGGCTCTTTAAGATTTTTACTAAACAAGTGTAGTACATCTCAGAAGCAGCAAGATTACACTGAAAACAGGATTTATATTAACTCTTACCTATTGCAATTCTGTTCACGGGCTGCTTGAATTACTGATTTATCTACTTTCTGTGTTCTTGGTTGCTGCTTCCCTGCAACCTACTGTTTTGATAAAACTGCAAGGTTAACAAGCATATTGTGCATATCTTTTCTGTTGTGTGTTTGCCTATAACAAGACAATGTAAATTCTGTCTCTATCAAACAATATATTTTGCTATTTAATGTTAATCCAGATTTTGCCTTTAGGCATGCAAAAAATGATTTAGAACAGGGTTATGATGTAATAATAATGATAACTTTTGGTTAATACATCACACTGCTTTATTTTAGCTGAAAATGGAAAATTAGCTGTACACTGGCTCTAAATATTGATTTGATCAGCACAGGGGGTCATTTTTGCTTAAAAAATCTGATTTTTACCTGTGGTGCTTTTGCAGCTCCTGCTGTTACTGAATGTATACTTCTTGCAAATATTATTCTATCCTGTATGTTTCATCATAGAATTTTGCCATTAAGTAGGTAAATTGCAATTCTCCCCCTTGCCAAAATCCTTCAGAAATGCATACATTCTCAACTCCTGCCCTATCTACTAAACAATAACATGTTCTCCAGCTCCCAGCATAGTTTTCCACCAAAACATAGTACCACAACCACTCTTATAAGCTTCACAGTCAGCCAGGTTAGAAACAGTGGTCAAATTGTATCATCTAGTTTCCTTGACATGTCAAAGGCTTTAGACACAGTATCTCGTCAAAAATTTATCAATGAACTAGCCTCCTTAAACCTCTCTCAGCCACTCATTTCATGGTTTCACAGCTACCTGTCTGAAAGGCAACAAGCAGTCAAATGGCAAAATGAGATCTTGTCCTTACTGCCACTCTCAGTTGATGTCCCACAAGATTCAATCCTTGGGCCACTACTCTTCACCATTTTTACCAATGAACTCAGTTCAGGTATCCACTCAGCACCCATCGTACAATATGCAGATGACTCCTCAGTTGTCTGCGCAGCCACCTCCCTCCCTGAACTCTTACACAAAAAACAAAAATCATTTACTGATATTGAACAATACCTCACCCAGAATCAACTCATTCTCAGCTCCACCAAGACTAAACTAATGTTATTCACAAATAACAAAACAGCTCAGCTCCCCTTTCTTTTTATTATCCATTCCTTTAACAAATCCAAAATTGAACCCGTGGACAACACCAAATTGTGTCACCATTCACAGTTGCCTAAAATATGACAAACATATAGCCCAGACAATTAAGGAACACATCAAACTTGTCTCACTGTACAGAGCCAGACCATTCCTCACTCAAACCTTCAAACAGTGTATAGCCAGAACACATCTACTATTCTCTCTGTTATATGCCTCTCCAATCTTCACAAATCTAAGAAAATCAGACATAAACAAAGTAGAGGCCTGCTACAATAAAATAACCAGGTTTCCCTCTAACCACCCAGCTAGATCATGCCATTGATCAGCTCTCCACCAACTAGAGTGGATCAAATTTTCAAATCTTATATCTCTAAATCAGCACACAGTCACCCACACCATCATTCACCAACCAGGGAATTGTCCTTACCTCAAAAACTTAGTCCAACCTTACTCCAACTGTAGATCCCTGCAGTCATCCAATAAACATCTACTAAGGGTCACAAAAGCCAATAACAGTTTTGGGGATGCTCTGTTCTCAAAACAAATATCAAAGATCTGGAACTCTATTCCCCAGCACATTCTCAACATGACTAACTCCTCTAAATTCAAAAGGCTGCTTAAGGAACACCTAACAAATAATTGGTTCTGCTCCTGCAATACCCCTGGTTGATCATTCCAAACTCCTAATACCTCAAACCCCCCCCCCCATCCCTTGCATCTCTACATTTTCCCTAGATTTTTAGGTTTCCCACCTTTTATTGCCTCTTCTATATGGATCTTCCTTCTCACAATACTCAAAACAATCTAGTAAATTATAGAATCAGATACTTCCTATCAAATCAAACTCATGCTGTAGCTCCCTTAATACTTTCACTCTACCTATATTCTGTACCTATTATTCATTTTTTTCGCTATTTTTGTGCTGCAGATAAATTGTATAACATGAATATTATATATGTGACTAGACTAGCAAAGTGAGTACAGTATGAGTGACCTTTTATTTTATTTATTTTTATTTATTTGCAGTTTGTTTGCCAGGATAGTCCATTGGGCCACAAGGAGGCCATTTTCAATGGAGTCCTGGGGAGAAAACCTCCAGAAAAATACAAATACATAGTGCACATTGCACATATACATCACAGATTATCTCATAGGAATACAAAGTAAATATGATAAGAAAATGTTAACAATGATAGAATACATCAGTATAGTTCATTAAACAGCAATAAAAAAATAAAAATCACTTTTTTGTTGTGTTTTGTTTTTACAAAAGTAGCAGCATATGGTTCAATCGGACACCTCAGTAAACACATGTAAAATAAATAAATAAAGTCTTCATAGGTTCATAGGTGTGTACTAGGCTAATGGCCCTGGGCCTTTACAAGCCTATCCCATAGAAGTGTACTGGCACCGTGCTGCCCAGTGTTGGTTCCCAGTGCCTCTATCAAGTAGAGCCACTGGATTGATCCCCGGGGTGAACTTTCTATTACCCATCCACTCATCAAGATTTCTCTTGAAGAGGGACAGCAAGGTGCTCGCTTGACATGTATGGGAAGTCTATTCCAGAGCATGAGCAGTCTCTGGGTGAGGAACCTGTCCCTCCAGCATGTTCTTTTGATTATGTTAATGAGGTTGAGGTCTCTGGAGCGTGTGGTGCGGAGGAATTGGGATTTCTTTAGATGTAGCATTTCTAACAGAGCAGGGTCAGACAGGGCTTTGTAAGTCAAGCCGAGCTCACCTCTAAGTAGGCGATATGAGACAGAGAATAGCTGGAGTCTTTTGAGTCTGTCTGTGCAGGACATGTGTTTAATGTCTAGGATCCTATTTGTGAGGTATTTCTGTGGCCTCTCCAGCTGTTGCAGGTGTCTAGTGAGGTACATGCCAAATGGGGCATTATACTCGATGATTGGTCTAATGCAGGAAGAGTAGAGGGAGTGAGATGATGATCTCTTTCTTCCTGGATGCAAAACCCTTTATAATGAGATGTGACACACAGAAGGACTTTCTGACCACAGTGACAATATGGTGGTCGAACGAGAGGTTGCTGTCAACCTGCATCCCCAGGTCTGTTATAATGCCTTTAGTGTTCAGTGGGCTCCCATTGATGTGGTAATTAGTGGGAACTGAGTTTTTACCAAAGGGGATGAAGCATTTTTTGGCATTAAGCTTACAGCCATGGTTACGACACCAGTCATTGGTCGCAGTGAAGCCTTTCTGTAGGATGTCTGCATCACGTGGGGAGTTAATAATGGCTCCCAGCTTACAGTTGTCTGCGTACCTGGTCAGCCAGAGTCCCCTTGTGTTGGCCTAGTCATCCGAAAAGTAGATGCTGAACAGGTGAGGACCCAGGACCGATCCCTGTGGAACTCCACTCATGACTGGTCGGCAGCCTGACTTGGATTTTTGGACTTCCATGGTATTTAGTATATGGTTAGATCTGACCAGGGAGGGACTGATTATTGGTGTAGAGTAATGGTCGCCCATGTTAGTAATAAGCAGGTCAAGGATGTGGCTTCCTCTAGTGGGAGTCAGAATGAGCTGGTCCAAGGCATTGGAATTGATGAATTCCAGGAAGCATTGGGCCAATGTATTGGCACTTGAGTAGTTTTCCCAGTTGATGGAGAGGTAGTTGAAGTCTCCTAGTATGAGAGTGTTTGGTTGGACCTTGATAGGTTCTAGGGTGCTTAGGATCATGGAGTGAGAGTCTAGGGGCATGGTTGGGGACCTATAACAGGTTATGACCTGGATTGCCGTCTTACCCAGTGTTGTACCTAAAGTATCTCAGATGCATTATGCTGGGCTACTAGTCTGGAAGTATGCATATCCTTTATGAATATGGAATCACCACTGCTTTTGGAGCTTTGGTCCATGTTTTGGGGCCAAATGGTGTGGAATGAGTTATAGCCTGGTAGCGCAGTGGTGCTTTCTGCTGCTTTAAACCAGGTGTCCATTACAGCACAAATGTTGATGTTCTCCATTTTGAGGAGTGTTTCAAGCAAGTGCATCTTGAGATTTAGACTTCTAGCATTGAACAGCATGACCCTCAGATTGCATTTATTTATAGCTGTTATGGTGGTAATTTATTCTTTGGAACACCACCTAAGAAAGGCACTATAGGGGTGGCAAGAGCCTTAGCCAGTACACGGAACCCAGGGGTGACAGATGCAGGCCATCTCTGGTAAACCGTCAAGGTCTGTCAATCATGTCATCCCAAGCAGACAGGTACTGGAACATTTTTGAATGACACCAGAAACTTATCCAATTGTTAAAGTCAGTCATTTTTTGTTTGATACTGAGGTATCATTCTGGGTGACAATAGGATACTGCTCAGGGTTAATTTCATACCTGCCTGGCCCACATAATCTGAGAGCTCCGTCATGTCTCTTTTCATGTAGTCCAGGGAGGTGTGTCTCCGGTCATTCACCCCCCACATGGACAATGACCAGAGTCATACTTGTACTTGTTGTGGAGTGACCTAAGTGCATGTGTTATGTGTCGGATTCTGGCACCTGATAGACAGGTGACTGTTACCTTCTCCTTATTCAACCAAGTCAGTGGGACATCTGTGTGCTTCACTATTGAGTCACCCATGATTAGTGTATTGGGCAAGGTGTTTAGCCTTAGGGGCTTAGGTTGAGGGGCACACTGTGGAGGTGAGCTATGTATCCTGTGGCTTGTACTGTGTTGAGGTGACAGAGTGCATTTCTGTCTTGGAGGTCTCTGCTGTTTGGGTAAATTTCTATTGAGAGCATCCAAGAAGGTGGGTGTGTGGTTTGTGTTTTTATGTGAGAGCTGTGATAATGGGTGTTCTGGAGGGCTATGTGTTCCATGTGGTGTGGTGCAGGTGTTGACCTTCTCCTCTTGACCAGCTAGTCCGGTCTTGTCTGGAGAGTACATAGCTTTGAATTTGGTGATATAAGTGCATCTCTCACAAGTCTGACTTTTGGGAGGTAAGAGGAGAGGATTGTCTGTGTACATGAAGCAGTTGCTACACTGGCTCAGAATGCCCAAATGCACCAGGTTAATAGGAGAAAGCACAGGGAACTACCCTTTAATCATGCCAGGGGGTGGTCATAACTACTAAGTAGTGGAGCTATTTCCATGAAGAAAGACTATGGCACTTAGGTTTGCTATAATAATTGCTACAAAAACCTGTTGAAGTGCAAAGCAATGTGGCTATCTGAAGTGCAAGAGAGAAAGAACTAGCAAGATCTAACGGGAAAACTGAAGAGCAGAATTTCTGGCACCAGAAATAGTTTTCCTCAGCTCGGTGCCACTGAGTGGAGCTTAAACAAGCACAAACCAGCGCAAACATGGGCTTTTAAACCAGAAAGTTGAAAGGGATGGAGAAACTGCCCAAACAGCCAATAAATTACAATTTCTGGGCCAGAAACCACTCCTCTTGTGGTAGATAGGCTAACTAGTGCTTACCACTCCCACTGATAAGCTAGAAGGCTTCCCTCCAACACAGAAAAGCTAGGGGTGAGCTCAGAAGCTTACAAACAGTCCTGGATACAGCAAATCTGTATCTGGACTGGTCTAGTTACAGGAAAGGTGGGAAACAAGCTTAGAACTTTTTTTTACAGAAAAGCAGCTAAAACAGCAGTAAAAACAATTCAAATGCAGTGCAAGTTAGCAAACTTCTGCTTCTATCTTTGTGTGAATCACCTCAACAAAACCTTAAACATTTGTTGTTTAATAATGTTTGCATTTAAAGCATAGTACTCTTTTATATCTATCTATGGTTTCCTCATTATGTTTATCTCCATTATAGTTGTCTTAGTGCTGTCATTTATTGTGCATCTTTCTACCTCGTTATCCTAATCACACCAAACCTCCTTTGCCTTTTCTTCCACTTCAATTTCTTCTCATCCTCACTTACTTCAGTTAAAGCTCGAAACCTTTGGGAAATACTTTTTCATTTGTTTTTAATTGCTGCACTAGTTACATTTGGTTTAACAAATTAAATTACCTGTGCCTGGTGTTTTATCTTTTACCTAGGAATCCTGCAGTTTCATTTCTTCACTATTTCCTGTTTGTCATATCTAATTTTTTTTTTGCTGCCTATTTACATTTTTTTTCTCTTCTTTTTCCATTTCTGATTTATGTTCAAGTGTATCTGGTCCTTCTTTGCATCTGCCTTCTACCTCTAATGGTGTGTTTTACTATCTGTCTAGACTATGCTCTTTATATAATATGCATTTATAAGTATTTAGAGAATATTTATTTAATATGCCCAAGTTTCAAGCATTTTACATATTTCAGGACATTGCAAAATTTTTCTTAACCACCTCTTTTTGGTCTTAGTTAAGGAATCACTGAAGCTGACCTATATACGTGATTGTAGTCATTTCATAACCCCCATTTTGGGGCATTAGAGAGGCCTCATCAGGTGCCATTCCAAAGTATCAACTCATCCATACTAATTCCAGGTTTACTCAGTATATTGCCCCTCTGCTTTAACTACTTTAAAATCGTTCTTGTTATATTCATTATTATTCACTGCTACAATGAATAGTGATATAGTGCACCAGGGAGTTAAATGGACTGTTGCACATTTCCACTATGGCTCCTTCTCCTTAATCTTTATAACCTTATCCCAAATACTTTTTTCATTTTTTTAATGATGTTAGAAACAATTATGATTTAACTACCCTCTGAAGTGATTTACTGTACAGATGCCTTTAGATACGTAATTTGGTGATTTATTTTAGCAGTAGATACTCAAAACATGCTCGCAAGTATGGCAGGTGCAAATGGCCAAGCAAGGTAGAGCTGTTTCAAAACAAGAGGCCAGCACAAAAGTGTTGACTGCACAGAAATCATTTATTCATCCACAAATGGGTTACATTACCAGCATCATACCGGTTTCGGCATACTTGCCTTCTTCAGTGATATAAAGCGTGTTAGTAAATCCATAAACAATCATTTATATGAAAATAAATTAAATAAAATAAGACTTCTTCCTGTTAAGTCATTTCCTCTGGGAAAATAAGTCCAATCCATTAAATTATAATATAAATTATAATTGATCATGAAGTCCAGGAGAAAAAGGAGCCTCCAATATGATGATCCAATATTTTTCCTTTTTGTTAAGAATGGAGTACCAGCCAAGTTTATTACTTCTATTACCCTGAATCTTATCTATAATCATAAAATAAAATTTGGCAGTGCCATGAGAGGTACAGTTTCTGTATAGGGCATTAGTTAGTCGTTTGGTATGGATATCACTTAGGTGCTCAGACATGCGAATACGTAGGGGACGAGAGGTTTGACCTATATAAATGCTGAACAGGTGAAAGTAGCCAGGTATATGACCCAGTCCGTTCAACAACTGGCAAGGAATCTAGTATTGTAAACCTGATTAGTGTTTTTACTAGAGAATTGTTTGGACTTGTGTATGTGTTTGCACAATGTACAGTGGCCACATGGCAATGTACCTAACAGGCTATCCCCAGTAATGGTCAATTAATGACTGGTAGGTCCCCTAGTGCCTTCACGTTTAGGTTCATAGGTTCATACTAGGCTATCTGCCCAAGGGCATTTATAAGCCTAGCCCATAGTTATGTGGCTTTCGCCACCCCTTTAGTTTGAATAAAAACTATGCCTATCATTTTTCTGTGCCTCTGTCAAGCAGTGACACTGAAGTAATCCCTGGGGTATATCTGCAATCTCCCATCCATTGGTCAAGATTCCTCTTGAACAAGGCCAGCGAGGTGCTCTGCCTCACATGTACTGGGATTTTGTTCCACAGCATAGGGAGTCTCTGGGTGATGAATCTGTCCCTCCAGCACGTTCTATTTATAACCGTGTCAAGGTTTAAGTCTCCGCCCTTGTGGTTCTGAGGGATCTAGATTTTTGAGGTGAAGCATATTCATCAAATCTGGGTTTGACATGGCCTTATATGTCAGGCACAGGTCACCTCTGAGCAAGCGGTATGAGACTGAATAGAGCTGGAGTTCTTTCAGTCGGGCAGCATAAGACATATTTTGAGACCCTTTATCCTTTTGGTGAGGAACTTTTGGGGCCTTTCAAGCTGCAGCAGGTGTCTGGTCAGATACATTCGAGCGGGCATTGTACTCAATCATAGGTCTAATGAGTGATGAGTACAGGGGACGATGACCTCCCTTGATCTAGATGTGAATCCCTTCATGATCAGGTGGGCGATATAGAAGGTTTTCCTAACTACTTTAGCAACATGAGTGTCAAGCGAAGGCTACTGTCAACTTGGGTCCCCAGATCCCTGATGACTTTTTCTGTGCTCAGTGGATTGCCACCTATATGGTAGCTAGGGGTAACCTTGTTTTTCCCAAAGGGTATGACTATGCATTTTTGGCGTTTAACTTCAGGCCATGGCTCTGGCACCAGTTATCCGTTTCTGTGAGGCCCTTCTGGAGGATATCTGTGTCAGATGTGTTTTCGACTATGGCCCAGTTTGCAGACATCTGCAAACTTTGTCAGCCATAACCCTCCTGTGTTTGCTTGTACTTCAGAAAAGTAGATGCTGAACAAGAGTGGACCCAGGACTGAGCCCTGTGGGACACCACTTGTGACAGGCTTTGAGTCTGACATGGCTCCAGCAACTCTGACCCTGTGGGTTCTGTCACTTAGCCAGTTTGCAACCCATCTTGTGATGTATGGGTTTACATTCAAGCTGATGAGTTTTTGGATGATACCTGAGTGGGGTACTGTGTCACAGGCCTTTGCCAGGTCGAGGTAGGCTGTCTGGACTGCCGTTCCCTCATCAATGGCCTTGGTGACTGTCTCATAAAAGTCAACCAAGTTTAAGAGGCAGGATCTGCCTTTGACAAAGCCAAACTGGGTTGGATCCAAAGTCTGCAAGTTCCCTATGTCTTTATTTATGAGTTCCATTATGATCCTCTCCATGGCTTTGCAGATAAGGCTTGTCAAGCTAATGGGCGGTAATTTCCAGGGTCTGTGGAGGCACCGCCCTTATGAAGTGGGACCACAGTCGCCGTGCGCCACTCCTTGGGTACGTATCCTGAGGTGAGGCTAAGATTAAACAGCTGTCCTAACTGTGGGTTTAATTCCTCATTGAGTTCATGAAGCACACAGCCGGGGACACCATCCGGTCCCATGGATGCTGTGTTTTTTGCCTTAGTGAGGGCAGTTCTCACCTGGGCGTTGGAGATGTCTGGGGGGCTACAATCCTCTGGAATAGATATCTCTCCTTTTGGGGGGGGGGCAGAAGTTTGCACTGAACCTGTCAGCCAGTATGTTAGCAATGTGTGTAGGTTCAGTAATTTTCACATCATTTTGAACTAATTCTGAGCATATCTGGGAGTTTCCTCCTAGGTTTCTAACATAGCTAAAGAAGGCCTTATGATTGTCTTTAGATTCCTTGGTGATTTTTCTCTCAAAATTTGCCTTGGGTGATTTTATGAGAGCTCTTAGTTTTTTACTTATAATGATCAAAGGTGTCTTACCTTTCAAGGATTTTGCTCTATCTTGTAGTTGAAGAACTTGTTTGAAGTGTGAAAAGTAAGATCCCAAAGTCTTTCCCCTCCAAAAGGAAAATTTACATTCGATACCAAGAGCCTGATGCAAATACTCGTTGGTCATTAACATGTTCCAATTCCTGGACACAACATCTCTAATTAGATTGACATTCCGCTCGTAGGTTGTAACAAATCTAATAGGATCCAAATTATCCTCCTGAGTTTTGTTTTTGTACTCTAGTAACTGTGTTCTATCCTGTCTAGAGGCCCAATTACTGGCAGATAGAATATACTGTTGTTTGTAACCCCTGATCTGAAACCTGTTGGTCAGGTCCTGCTGAAATGAGACATAATCTTCTTGTGTTGAGCATATTTTTTAATACACAAAAACTGAGATGTAGGTATATTTCGGATGGTGCGGTATAGGTGCAAACTGGAGGCAAATAAATTGTTGTACTGGGATATTTACTAAAAACCTGAGTTCTAAGTGTGTCATCAGGGTTTCATATGATTGTAACATCAAGAAAATTGATTTGTTGGTTGTCATAATTCAAAGTAAATTATATTCCTCACTTATTATCATTTAGGTATTGTACAAACTCCAACAAATATTGCCTATCTGCTCGCCACACTAACCAACAATCATCTAAGAATCTCCTCCAAATGTCAGTCTCATTCAGATAAATATTATGGGTATCATAGGTTCATAGGTAGGTACTAGGCTATCGGCCCAAGGGCCTACATAAGCCTAGCCAGCAAGGTTCCATGGCTTACGCCACCCAAGAAAGTTATTTTCCTGTGCCACAGTTGAGCAGAGACACAGAAGTGATCCCCGGGGTGTATTTCCTATTTCCCATCCACTTATCAAGATTTTTCTTGAAGAGTGCTAATGAAGAACTTTGCTTGACATAGATGGGTAGCTTGTTCCAGAGTATAGGAAGTCTCTAGGACAGGAATCTATCCCTCCAGCATGACCTGTTTATTGTGGTGACAAGGTTTAGGTCCCTAGAGCATGTAGCTTGGAAGGATTGGGATTTCTTTAGGTGTAGTATATCCAACAGCTGTGGGTGTGACATGGCTTTATATGTTAGGCAGAGATCACCTCTGAGTAGGCGATATGCTACGGAGTAAAGCTGGAGTTTTTTGAGGCGGTCAGTGTAGGGCATTTGTTTGAGGCCAGTAATCCTCTTTGTGAGGTACTTCTGTGGCCTTTCCAGCTGCTGCAGATGTCTTGTGAGGTACATTCCAAAAGGGGCATTGTACTCTATAATGGGTCTAATGAGTGACGAGTAGAGGGGAACAATGATCTCTTTTTCTGGATGAGAACCCTTTTATGATGAGGTGTGCAATGTAGAAGGACTTCCTGACTACTGTGGTGATGTCACTATCAAAGGAGAGACTACTGTCCACCTTGGTCCCAAAGTCTCTTATCACGCATTTGGTGTTAAGTAGATTGCTGCCTATGTGGTAGTTCATGGGTACAGAGTTTTTACCAAAGGGGATGGCACTGCTCTTTTTGGCATTGAGCTTGAGGCCATGGCTCTGACTAGGCATCTGTCTCAGTGAGGCCCTTCTGTAGGATGTCCACATCATTTGGGGACTTGACTATGGCTCCTAGTTTGCAGTCATCTGCAAACTTCATTAGCCAGAGGCCTTCTGTGTTAGCCTGTACTTCAGAGAAGTAGATACCAAACAGGAGAGGTCCCAGGACGGAACCCTGTGGTACTCCACTTGTCATTACTTTGAGGTCCAATTTGGAGTCTGCAACTTTTACAGTGTGGGTTCTGTCAGTGAGCCAGTTGGCAACCCATCTTGTAACGTAGGGATTTATACCTAGTTTAGTGAGTTTAACTATAATTCCCGAATGGGGGATGGTGTTGAAAGCCTTGGCAAGGTCAAGATAGGCTGTGTGAACCACCTTACCCTCATCCACGGCTTTGGTGACTGCCTGAAAGAAGTCAATCAGGTACAGGAGGCATGATCTGCCTTTCACAAACCTGAACTGGGTGGGATCCAGAGTTTGGAGGTTACCAATGTCTTTGTTTATGAGTTCCATGATGATACGTTCCATGGCCTTGCAGACCAAGCTTGTCAGGCTAATAGGTCATTATATATCAGATGTTCTTCAAGATACCCCATAAACAGTTCAGCATAAATGGGGGCAAATGACGCACCCATCACTGTACCCTGTGTCTGCCAATAACATTCTCCTTGGAAATAAAAAACATTTTTACACACAACATGTTTGGCCATACAAACCAAAAATGTGTTGAAGCCAGCCAGATATATATTAGCCCTCTCCAACCAATATTGGAGCGCCTGTAGGCCCACCCAATGGGGAATGTTAGTATAGAGAGCCTTTACATCTAATGTGCAAAGAAGCCAAGTGGGTTCGAATTGTGTGTCTGATATAATTGTGTTGTATCCTGTATCCTAGCTCTTATTAGATTTAATAACGGCTTCACGTATTGTGTCAGAAATACAGATAATGGTTCTGTCAAAGAGCCAATGCCTGAAACTATTGGTCTACCCGGAGGTTTATCCAGGCTTTTATGTATCTTAGGTAGTAAATACAGAATCTGTTTCTGTGGGTCACTCACCGTCAAGTGCTGCATAACTGAATCTTTAATGATTCCTTCTTCAACTGCCTCAGTAGATCTTTGAGAAGAGTCCTTAGAACCAAAAAACAATTTTGGGTTAAGTCTACCACAAAAATAAAGAGCATCATTAACCATAACGTTTTCATCAATAAAGAAACCAGGAACATAGTTCAGACCTTTATTTAGTTGTTTTTTTCTGCTCATCCGTTATTTCAACTGAGGAACTGTTATGAATATTGTAGTCATACTCTACTGGGTTATCAAAGTTTGCAACAGACCCTCTACCATGTTTATTCTTGTGTTTTCTCCCACCCCTATGCCTACCATGTCTAAAGGGTGGTCCAAACTGTGTTGCTTCTTAGGGATGGATGAGTCCTGTGTGTTAGGACCCTCTGTGTCCCTGAGGTACTACTGTAATTGGTGCTTCTCTTTTTGAGAATTGACCTCAGTCTTTTTCTCTTAGATCCAGTCATTGATTTGTTAACATCAGAGAACTTAACGTTTTTTTGATATTCAAATGGTTTCCCCCTATGGTAATCCCTCATGTCTCTGTTGAACTTACGTGTATTTTTATCTTGAATTTGTTTTTCAAAAATGAGCAATTCCTTTGTAAGCTTATTTAAGCATGTAACATAATGGGGCTGGCCCTCATGCTCTTTATGTTCCTGACATATCACGTTTACCTCTCCGATATTCTCATCAATCATTCGCCCATAATAAGAAGTTAGAATTTGAATGAATGTCATGGAGGCATTTTGTTGTGCTAGACCCCATTCCTTTGTTAAGGTGTCATCCATTTTGCCTACTAAAGGTTGTATTTTCACCCTCAGCCCCCTAGGTGTAATATTTTTGCTTTGATAAGCTTTGAGTAGTTTGAGATGCCATACATTCGTATGTAGTGTTCTCATACTTTTACCCAGTTTATTGAATATTTGATTGCAGCCGTGAATTTAATCCATATTTTCTTTATCCAAATTCTCCTCACTTTGGCTTGTCAGACCAAAAATACATATGTCATTCTTATTGGCACAAAGGCCCTGTAAAATAGTGTCCAGGTCCATGACCATAAGCTTCACAATCTATAATCTTCCCAGTTTTCAAATGAGAAATGATACTACAATAATATGCATAAACTGGTCATCTTATAACATATAGTCCACTTAGGGTCTGTCGGTACTGAACAAGCTATTTAATAGTACCACCTCTAATCAGGATGTGACTCAGATTAATATGTCCACATGTATATCACTTGGGGCTTAATGATATTGAAAAAAACGTAAGAGGTTCTAAGTTGAATAGACTAAAGAGTCTCATAACACGAGGAAAATTGTCAGCCCAGATCACAATGGCAGATTCCTATTACACACAAGATAACACCCCCCCCAAAAAAAAATTATAATGTGTAAGCCTTCCAAATGCATGTGTTTTTAATATACCATTCTAAACACAGATATTGTTTAATAAAAAATGGCAAATCAGTAAACAAACCCTGCCTGTGTGTACGTACTAAGGTAAATAGGGCCCATAAGTATAGGTTTATACAAATACAACTTACATGTAATATATAGTATGTCCGCATCTATATCACTTGGGACCTAATGATTTTGAAAAACCGTAAGTGTCTGTAAATTGAATAGACTAAAAAGTCTCAAAACAAGGGGAAATCAAATTGTCAGTCTAGATCACAAAGATAAATTCCTATTACACACAAGATAACAATCCCCCCAAAAAATATTTTTATATAATGTGTAAGTCTGACAGTTTTCATTCTTGCCACCACTATTTCTGTTATATCACTTATGTAGAGGACTTCCTTTATAGCTTTCTGGTTGCTAACAGGAAAATTCAGCATAAATTTCTTGGGAGCCTGTCTCCTGAAAGGACACAGCAAGTAATGAAAAATGAGTGTTGGACAAAACTGCAGTTTACTGGTGAGCTGCACTCTAAAGTATCATCACAAAATTGTGATCACTGTGATTGATAAATTAACACCAACTTTGCTAAAGCTTGGAAAATTCCTTACTCCAAAGTATGTCAAGTCTTGGAATGTATAGTAGCAGAGGTGTATGTGTATAGGGGTGTGAGTCCCCCTGCAAAGATCTTTATAAAGTGTTGGAGGGACTTTCAGGTTTCTCTGTATATTTTGTGATCATATTTTTTAGTCACAATCACTAATGCATTATATTTTTTTTGGGTCTATATTAGATACTCAAAGTTACTGAACTTCGAATACGATATGGTTGACACCATATCATCAAAGTTCAGTAACATCGAATACCTAATAAAAAAATTAAAACATTACAGGAAACAACTACTTGCTGTAAGCAGGGGAGCAAGCCCCCTGCACCCCCCACGCCACTTAAATATACCAACTCCGAGATTGCACTACAGTGCAATAAAGGGAAATATTCCTTTTCCGCACTGTAGTGCGATCTCAGAGTTAGTATATTTAAAGAGCGGGGGGTGTTGGGTGCAGGGGGCTTGCCCCCTGCTTATGACCGTTACTTTATGTCCTTTTTTTTTTTTGTTCGAAATTATAAAACTTCGAACATACAAGTTCGATCTTGTGGTGTTCAAAGTTTTATACTTTCGATCACGTAATAGGAACCCATTTTATTCATTAAGCTCTAAGCGTTGTATCATTGTCATGAAGCTCTAAGCATTATATTATTGTTATGGAGCTGTAAGCATTGTATTATCATTATGGAGCTCTAAGCATTTTATTATTGTTATGGAGCTGTATGCATTGTATCATTGTCATGGAGCTCTAAGCATTGTATTATCATTACGGAGCTCTAAGCATTGTACTATTATTAAGGAGCTTTAAGCACTGTATCATTGTTATGGAGCTTTAAGTGTTGCACCATTGTTACAGAGCACTAAAAACTGAAAACATGAAATAAGATAAATCAAAAGACTTTAATACCTTGTATGATTAAATTAAGGATGGATTAGTCTTTTGACTTAGACAAGCATTGTCTGGGCTATGTATCAGGAGTCAGTTCAGAAAAATTACTTTGCAAATCAATGTTAAATTTTACCAGGCCACTGGGTTACCTCTTACCTTTAAAGTCTAATTTAAAATGGGGGCTTTAAGTCAAGCACTTATGAATAATGCATTTTAGCAAGTCTTGCCATCAACCTGAGTGTCTTGTTATTATGGTGACAGGAAGCTGGAAGTGAGCCCATTTGATAAGCAGTACATGTGGAAGAATAAGGTACTTGTGTTAAAGAAACTCTGCTTGGAATTTAATAAACCAGGTTTAATTTCTGTCCACTATTTACCCAAACAATGTCTGGTGTAGTGGACAATTTGGTGTGCAGTGCTGAGGTGTTGGGCAGTATGACCTGTAGCTCAATGTTAAAGGAGCTCTCATAAGAATCAACAGCTTGGGCTGACTTACATACAGGAGCTCCCACTGATAAGGTCCAACAGCTTGTGCTGAGTTTGATACAGGAACTCTCATTGATAAGAACCAACAGCTTGTGTTGAGTCACATACAGGAGCTCTCACTGATAATCAATCACAGCTTATGCTCAGTCACATAAATTAATTTTCATTGATAAGGGCCAACAGCTTGTACTGAGTGATGTGTAACTGGAGCTTTTGTTGATAAAGACCAACAACCTGTGCTGAGTCACATACAGGAGCTCTCATTGATAATGACTCACAGGTTGTGTTGTATCACATATAGGAGCTCCTGTTGATAATGGCACACAGCATGTGCTGAATCACATATAGGAGCGCTGGTTGATAACTACCAATAGCTTGTACTGAGTTACATAACAGGAGCTCTTGTTGTTAAGGACCAACAGCTTGTGCTGAGTCACATACAGGAGCTCACATTGATAATGAACAAAAGCCTGTGCTGAATCACATACAGGAGCTCTTCTTGATGTTACCAACAGCTTGTGCTGAGTTCCATAACATGTGGTCTCACTGATATGGACCAACATCTTGTGCTGAGGAACATACAGGAGATATTGTTGATAATTATCAACAGCTTCTGCTGAGTGATGTACAAGAGCTCTCATTGATAATCAGATGTCAATATCATCATAATACTATAGGCCAGATTCCAAAAGAGTATTGTTGCATGTTACTTGTATTAACTGTCAATGCATTTGGAATCTGGCCTATAGTATTATGATGATGATTCACAGTTTTTGCTCAATGTTTGAAGTGAAAATTCAGAATTCTCATATGCTGCTAAATGTTTGGTGCATAAAGCTGTTCAAGGAATTAAGGCCACATTAAAGTCTTTGAGCATAACTTATTATTTATTTTTTATTTATGTATTTATTTGCAGTTTGATTACCGGGAAAGTCCATTGGGCCAAATGTACAGCTTTACAACAGAAAAATCAATACAAAGTTAAAAAAAAATAACAGAAACAAAAGAGCCAAAACAAGTAGTAAATAAGAACATTAGTGAAATGTGCCCTGATAGAGTATTCTAAGGCAGCATAATAATAAAGTGATATAGAAATAGTATAAATCATTTGAGGACTGTGCCTTAACAAAGCATTTTTAAGAAGTATAAAGTAACAAGGCATTTTGGAGTGCAAGTCTTACAAGTACTTAAGTTTGTAAAGAAATTATAGGGGATAAGTAAAGTAGCAAATAGTAAAAAGGCAGATAAAAATAGTGGAATCAAGTATTAGGTTGAGTTAAGAAAAAGGGGTGAAGGGAATAGGGGTGAAGTAGGAGTCAGGTGGGGTGAGACCAGGAGCATCCCCAGTGAGAAGAGAGGTGGGAATGGAGCAAGGTCTTAAAGGTGGAATGGTTGTAGGTAGTGTGAATGTGTGGAGGGCGAGAATTCCATAGTCATGCCAGGGAGAAAGATAATAGAAGTTTCCCTGGAGTATGTATGGGTTTGTACATTTTGAGCCAGTTCTGATTATTGAACCTGAGTAGTCTTATCTGGCTGATGCATTTTGAGGATGGAGTGGGCAATTAGAGGATTTGAACATGAATTTATGGGCATTAGAGAGTTGAATGTAGGAGAGGTAGTTAGGAAGTTCCAGCCAATTAAAGGTGTGGAGAGCATCGCAGTGATGTGAGGAGGATTTGGATCCAGTAGCAAACTTAGAGATTTTATTATAGCAGGAAGACAATTTAGACTTTAGTGAGGATTGAAGATTAGTAAAGAGATGAGCTCCATACAAGAGGGAGGAAATAAGGCAGGTGGTAGAGACTATATGCTTGGCTGAAGGGAGTAAGATAATGACTATGATGATAAAGCATACCTAGCTTTTGATGGGTTTTCTTAATAGTTTGTAGATGAATATCAAATTTTAATTGTTCGCCAGTAAGGACACATTTGTGTGGGGGATTGTTTCAATAGGGGTCTTGTTTTGGCTGACTATAGAGAAAGAGTTCTTGTCTATTTTGTTGTATTTAGAAGGGGTAAATACCATGATTTTGGATTTAGATGCATTGAGAGCTAGGTGATTATTTCAACATCCAGGACTCAGTAGAAGAGAAGGCATCTTGAATTAATTTCAGAAATTTGGGGAGGGATTCAGCAGAGCAGATAATCATAGAGTCATCTGTGTATTGGACATGTTTAGTATTTGGGATACACTGATGAAAGTCATTAATGAAGATGTTAAATAGTAAAGGACCTAGTATAGAACCATGTGGGATGCCTGTCAGAGTGTGAAGGAAGGAAGAGGTACAGTTTTTCCACTTGATGGCTTGTCTATCAGAAAAAAAAATTTAAATGCATAACATTAATAAGCTTTGTCTCTAGATAAAGCTGAAGAATCACAATTTTGCTGGATAGAGTAATGGAAGGCATTATAGGATACTATTGACTAGTATTAAATGTCATTAGATCTTCAATTCAAAGGAAAAGAAAAATTATAAAAGTAAGTTGCCATAAAAAAGCAGTAACCTGGGCTTATAATTGATACTACTGATAATATATCTTACAACACAGGCTATGGTGTATCATATAAGCCAGATACTGAATGAAATAGTTGGTCTATAGGGATCCATTAGTGATTGAAGGAAACATGACCATCTTAACACCTTTTTATGATGTTCTAGCTGTGCTATACAAATACTTGTTTAATATGAAACTATGTAATTGATATATCACACATAAATGTTAACTGTGACAAACTGTATAGCCAGAATTCTATATTAAGCATTTTTACACAATGAACATTCATTCATGTGTGTTATTGTATTAAAATAGTTATTTATGCTCATGAATAATTTATTATACATTCTCCAGAGTAACATAAAATGGAGTCTCTAACCTCTCATTATAATTAGGTCTATTTTCAGTAATGAGGGTTAATCTGTCTGAACTCTTTAGTTTTGCCAGATTAGGAATGTTTTTCATCCCATGTTTGTTAAAAGGTTATTTTAAGTATCTGTTTGTACATATATATGAGATTATCTGCTATACATATGTTTTCTTATTTTTTTGGCCACCATTACATTCTAAATTGTATAATTCAAAAGGATTCATTAATCTCTCTATTAGATTTAATATATCTATGGAAGTTACTCAGCAATTAAATAATAACATTTCTTGTCACTATTTCCAACATAACATATTTTAAAGAAATTGGCATTAAAAAGATAGTTTATTAGATTTTAGTATGTCATTTGTGGGTGAAACAGTTATTTTGTGTGAATGCTCCCTTTATAACTTTCTAGTTATTAGAAACAATGGCAGTTCAGTGAACCCTGGTTAGACTCTGGCATTTTCCTGTTTTAGTTCAGTATTTCAGTATTTTAATGTTTAGAGTAGAAGTTTAGCACATATCTTGCACAAACAAGCTCTATATTATTATACATTCTAGTATGCTAGGTTGTGCATAGGTATAGTATGTTTGCACATATATAGATTTTTAATATACATTTTTATATATAATTATATGTAATAAGGACTTTTTAATTTAATTTTATTTAGTATTATTTTTTAGCACTGTTCGTTTAAACAGGCACGCACTGGGTTGCAAGGTAATAGTTACCTTATTGAAGCTACGAGTGCGATTGATCACCTGACACTAATTTATTTTTAAAAAGCAGTGCAGCTTGGATCTTGTGTTTGTATTTTCTTCTGAGGAAGGAGGGGTATTAACCCTTCCGAAAGCGCTAAATAAATCTTTTTTCTTCTTCTTCTTTTGGAAGCCTTTTGGATTATTTCTTGCAATAACATCATTTCGTTTGGATACTGTTTCGGAAGCTTTGTTTCCTCTGCTTGTGTTTTACCAGTTAGTCGTGTCATTTGGGTATTGCAGTTTGTGTTCAAGGCTCCAGGTATAGATGGAATCATTATTGACATTTACAAATTATTTCCAGCTTCTGCTATAACAATCATGCAAAAAGCTCTAAATGAAACATATTCTCAAAGCACTATTCCACCTTCATGGAGATATTTGTTGATCACTCCCATATTAATAGAAAATAAGAATCCCAACTTATGTAGCTCATATAGACCAATTTCACTGCTTAATAATGACTATAAAATTCTTATGTCTATATTTGTTAATATATTCAAAAAATCACTCATTCATGTCATAAGTGATGATCAAACTGGTTTTCTTTATAATAGACATACCCATGATAACATTCAAAGAATTTTAACCATTATAGACATTTTAAATAGAGACAAACATGAGGCCCTAATAGTCACTTTAGACTTTGAAAAAGCTTTTGATTCTCTAAATTGGAATTATCTTTTTAAAATTCTACAAATGTATAATTTCCCTATACAATTTATTACTTTGATGAAAAATATCTATAAAAAATAATTTGGCCTATGTAAAATTAGGTCCATTTACACCAGAAGCTTACTAAGGGTAGGAAACAGGGATGTCCTATGTCTTCAATGTTGGTTGCATTAGCAGTAGAATTTTTTTCATCAGCAATTCGTTTTAATCCCAAAATTAAAGGCATCAACATTTTTGGTCATTTTAATTTCAAAATAATGCTCTTTGCTGATGAAATACTACGTTAACTCAGATGAGTCCCTTACTTAACTAAATTTATTAGTTGAAAATTGTTATTATATCTCAGGCTTAAGAGTCAATAGTTCAGTCAAATCACATATTGTTAAATAAAAAAGTAACTCTAATACTAACAAAAAAACAAATAATTGGGAAGCAGGTTTCCTCTTTAAATTACTTGGGGATTGTATTGTGCAAAATTTAGAATTAACCTTATCTACTAATTATAATAATATTGTGAACACCCTAAAATCTCTATTTGGGAAATTGAATAAACTGTATTTAACATTTGAAGATAGGTTGCAGTTAATAAAGATGGTGTTACTCCCAAACATAAACTACATCACACTAGCTATCCCTATTATTCCTAGTAAAAAGCTTTTAAAAGAATTAAATAAAATCCTTATAAATTTTCTTTGGTACACAAAAAAAGAATAGAATAGCTTTATTAAACCATATTAGACCTTGGAAAATGGGAGGAATTAACTTTCCTGATTTAGAATCTTATATTAAAGCATCAATTTTCGAAAACAGTAATAAATTGTTTTGATCCAAATTTCTCCTATGCTTGGAAAACTTTACATACTATTATATTCCTAAAAGAAAGTAAATTAAGTAAATTAACAAACAACTTACAATTGAATAAACAAACTAATAAACTCTGGCATATTATCTGTATAAATTTGCAATATAATTCTACTAAACCCACCAACCTAAACTATATAAATTATATTTACAACACTTTCCGGAGCTTTGTGAACAATAATATTGATACTAAACTATGGTTACAGTTATTAATCCCCTTAAAAATTACTAAACCTTTTCAACAACATTCCTATAAATATTCTTAATACATGGGAAACAAAAAGTTTTACTTGCTGGTACCATTGTATGGAAAACTTGATAGTCATGGAAGTAAGTAGGTTAATTAGTACATCTGATTTATCAAACTCAGACTGGCTAGCTCTTAGCACTCTACTTCCATATGCTCAAGATATATGCAGACCAATAGATAACTCTTACTTTAAATACATTCCTAAACTCATATTTTTTTACATGAAGTAATATATAGAGACTTTATTTGGACAAATTTAACTTCAAAATTATATAAAATTATTATTAATTACAAAGCCATTCCTAATCAGAAGTTTTGGAATTTTCTCACTAAAGATCATCCTTTATTGTTATCAAATGAGAATAAAATTAGTTTATTATATTTTATTAAATTAACTTTCAACATACAAATATGGAACATTTTTTCGTGGAAGTTTCTGCACAGAGTTTTCTATACACCTAACAAAATTGCTAGATTCAATAATTCTAATAAGACTTGTTGGAGATGTTCTTTAAAATGCAGTGCTGATTGGTCTCATTATGTATGAATGTACCCATATTAAGAACTTTTGGGAAGATATTGATGAATTTCTACAAGCCATTTTTACAGATTCCTTTATTTTGTCAAAGTCACTAATTCTTCTGAATATAAATGAGTTTGTTGCTATGAAAAACAAAGACCTTTATCTCCTTTGGACTACAATGGCAGTTTCTAAGAAATGCATCACAAGGAAATGGAAGTCCTCCTCCATCCCAACCTTTGACAACTTTCTAATTGTATTTAACGATGTAGCATTATTGGAAATTAGAGTCAAAGAAATGAGAATCTTCCCTAAGAAATGGATTAATAATCCTTGGGAGAAGGTTCTCTCCCTTATTGAGACACTTAAAACAGACACAAATTTACCTTCTTAAGTGAAGAAAGAAGTATAAAGACCTTTTCAAGAATGTGTAACTTTCTTTGTATGTGTAATTCAGATTGTTTTTCCTTTTTACATATCTGGTTTGAGGCCATTTGTACATTTTGTAAATAGTTCATTATAATTTATTCTTGCTTGAAATGTAAAAGTTTATTATTATTTGTTTGAAAAAATTAATAAAATTAATTGAACAAAATAAAAAAAAAAAGAAAAGAAAGGTATGTTGATAGAGGAGGTGGAAAGATTGAGATGAGAGAGCTTGGACAAGAGAAGATTATGTGAAACAATATTGAAGGCTTTAGATAATTCTAGAACATGGGTAGATACAATATTGCCGGAGTCACGAGCATGGTTGATGGTTTCGAGGAAGGAGAGGAAGGCAGTAGTTGTGCTATGACCAGGTCTAAATCCATGTTGTGTGGGGGTCAGCTGATTGTCTAAGAGGCAGGGTAGGCGTTGCAGGTGAATACATTTTTCGAGAATTTTAGAGATAGGGATAGGATGGCTATTGGCTGGAAATTGGAGATATCAGTATTGTTGCCCTATTATGTGTTTGAGACATGGATGACAAGAAATTTACCCTGAAAGCAAGACACCAGTTGTCAAAAATGTCCTCATTCCACATCACAAAAGTTGTTTGCCATTAATCTCTCTACATTCCCAGCAATATATTCCTAACCTTCAAACAGTTGAGAACAAAATATTTGGATTCATCCAGCCCCAGAACTTGGACCAAAGCTGCAAAGGTGGTGGTGTTTCCATATTAGGATGTGCACACCTCCAGACTGGTAGCCCAACATAAGGCATCTGAGATACTTCAGGTATGGCTAAGATTGGGTAAGACAGCAATTCAGGTTGTAGCCTGCTATATGTCCTGAACCATGTCCCAAGACTCACACTCCATGTTCCTAAGCACCCTGGAGAATATTAGGGTCCATCCTAATACTCTCATACTGGGTGACTTCAACTACCCCTCCATTAACTAGGAAAACTACTCATGTACCAATACAATTGCCCAGCATTTCCTGGAATTCATTAATTCCAATGCCCTGGACCAGGTCATTCTTACCCCCACTAGAGGTAGCAACATCCTTGACCTGGTCATTACTAACATGGGCGACCATTGCTGTTTCGATCCGACCACAAACTATCGCCTTGAAAATCCACATTCCTCTCACCCCGCAAAGGTAACTGCCATGAAAAACATCTCCAAAGTTAATTTTGGGCTCATAAAAACAGAGGTGGCTAACTTGACGGCACCCATGCAAATGGAGAAATGTTACATGACTGCCAAATCATACACCAATGCACTGTACAAACCCATACATAAATGCATGGATCTCACCATACCCAATAGAACCAAGACACTCTCCTCTAAAAAAAAAAAAAAAAAAGGAAGCCAATCTGGTGGACCCCTGCCATAAACAAACTACAACAGAAGGAGAAAACTGATGTGCAATAAGGTGAAGTCCCAAGACTGGAAAAACTCCCTTATCGGCCATAAGAAAAAGTTGAGATCCCTCATCAAATTCTCTAAAGCTAGCTATGAAAACAGAATTGCAGCCGATAGTAAAGACAACCACAAGGCCTTCTAAAGTTATGTAAAGAATCTCCACAGCAATACCCAGATCTGCTGTGACACAACGGTACATCCTATACTGAGCCAACAGATATTGCCAATATACTGGCAGACAGATTGTGCAAACTTTACCCCTCCCCCCAAAGGACCAATCACAATACCAGTAGATTGCCAGGCACACACAGTATTACTGCTGCACAGGTTAAAACAGCACTGTCCAAGGCCAAGAATACCGTTTCTGTGGGACCTGACAGTATCACCAGCTGTGTTCTACATGAACTACAGAGTGAATGGGCACCTCACCTTTGTGCCCTGTTCAATCACAGCCTCACCTCAGGCTTTGTCCCTACTAAATGGTGCACTGCTACAGTCATCCCTCTCCACAAAGGAGGAGTGACTACAGACCCTGGGAAGTATCACCCATTAGCCTGATGAGCCTGATATGCAAAGCTATGGAATGCATCATCATGGACCTAACAAACAAGGACATAGGGAATCTCCAAACTCTGGATCCTACACAGTTTGGTTTTGTGAAGGTTAGATCATGCCTTCTCAACTTGGTCAACTTCTTTGAGTCAGTCACCAGAGCTGGGGATGAAGGCAAGGTGGGTTCCTATAGCCTACCTTGATCTGGCCAAGGCCTTTGATACCATTCCCCACTCCGAAATCATAGAAAAACTCACTAAGCTAGGCATCAACCCCTATATCACTAGGTGGATTGCAAGTTGGCTCAGTGATAGAACCCACAGTGTGAAAGTAGCTAACTCCAAGTCAGACTGCTGACCAGTCATGAGTGGAGTCCCACAGGTTTCAGTCCTGGGTCATGTCCTGTTTGGTATCTACTTCTCTGAAGTTCAGGCCAACATAAAAGGATTCTGGATGACAAAGTTCACAGACGATTGCAAGTTAGAAGCTATTAACTTCCCAAGTGATGTTGACATCCTACAGAAAGGCCTCACAACTGGTGTCAGAACCATGGCCTTAAACTCAATGCCAAAAAATGTCATTATCCCCCTTGGGAAAAACCCGGTTCCCTTGAATTAGTACATCGATTGTAGTCCACTGAACACAGAAGGTGTTATAAGAGATCTAGGAACACAGGTTGACAGCAACTTCTCATTTGACCACCACAGTGCCACTGTGGTAAGAAAGTCCTTCCATGTGGCACATGGGTTTTGCATCCAGGAATAAAGAGGTCATTGTCTCCCTCTACTTTTCCCTAATTAGGCCAATCATCGAGTACAATTCCCCATTTAGCATGTACCTCACTAGACATCTGCGACAACTGGAGAGACCGCAAAAGTACCTCACAAAGAGGATCCTAGGCCTTAAACACTTGTCCTGTATGGACAGACTCCAAAAACTCCAACTATTCTCTGTCTCATATCGCCTGCTTGGAGGCAATCTCTGCTTGACTTAAAAAGCCATGTCTGACCCAGTTCTGTTAGAAATACTACATCTAAAGAAATCCCTCCACACCACATGCTCCAGTGACCTCAACCTCATTACTGCAATCAACAGAACACATTGGTGGGACAGGTTCATAACCTAGAGACTGCCCATGCTATGGAATAGACTTCCTATACGTGTCAAGCAGAGCACCTCACTGGCCATCTTCAAGAGGAGTCTTGATGAATGCATGGGAAAATACACTGGAAGGACAGTTTCATAACCCAGAGACTGCCCATGCTATGGAATAGACTTCCTTTAAATGTCAGGCAGAGCACCTCAATGGCCCTCTTCAAGAGAAGTCTTGAAGAGTGCATAGGAAATAGGAAATTCACCCCAGGGATCACTCCAGTGGCTCTGCTCAACAGAGACACTGTGAACTAAGGTCGGGTGGCATGATGCCATGGTAATCCTATGAGTTAGGCTTGTAAAGGCTCCAGGATCATTAGCCTAGTACACACCTATGAAACCTATATATCATATAGGAGGAAATACCATTGTAATACTCTGCAAAAAACCATACTGCTATCAGTTGAGGCAAAGTACATTTTTTTCTTAAATACTCTAATCTACAGCCTATTAAATGACAGCTACTGCCTGTCTTGAAATAAAGAACATGCCACTATTCAGAATCCCCTGATATAGCCTAAGAAGTCAAGACACCCTATAACTACAAAGAAGCCCCTGTACCATGACAACAACAAGAGCGTTCCACAAAATTGCCCCTGTAGCATGAATTAACTTTCTTTTAATAGCTCTTGAAAACACACCTTACTAAAATATTTAAGTGCATTTGTTACAGGGAACCAGGTTGAATGTAGGGAATTGGTGACTAAGATACCCAACTAAAAATTATATTACACCCAGCACTGTACAACCATAATGATACACAGAGACAGGTGTACCACAATAGAAATAAGATGTGGCTTACTTAACCTGAGACACTCTGGTCTGAGCAGGCTTCATATAATTATAAAGGTTGCTGCAAGAGGTAAAAATGCAATGAAAAGCAGAAAAAAAAATCAACTGTATAGATCTTGAAGGTAAAAGCAGAACTCCTATGTGGTTTGCTGTAAAGGAGTAGCTGATGTTTTGTTGGGCCTTATCAAAATGTTTTTTTAAAACTATCACTGTTGATTTAAAAAAAATATTGAATAACTACTTGTGGTGGTGCTGCGCTAGCGTTGTCACCTCACAGTCAGACACTGTCCGGTTCGATTCTCAGCTAGAGTGTCTTCTGCGTGGAGACATGCGTGAATGGGCGTACCTTCGTTGAAGGTTGTGCATCAGGGTTGGTAACTTGGCACGTAAAAATCAACTACCAATCATTAGCAGACCGGAGTTCCTCTGTGGCGACCCCTAACCGGGAAAAGCCGAAAGACTCAACAACAACTTGTTGCTAACTTAGAAATTGCAATTGCTGCTTAATGTACTGTTACTATAGGAAGCATCTCCATTTCAAATGAAAATTCAGTCTGTACAAGTTTAAGATAGGGAGAATGTCAGTTTCAGGAACAAAAAGACACTGGTCACTTATTTAATGGAAACAGAAATTTCTGTAATTGTGCTGTGTCTTCTGTTGCTTTGATTTTTTTTTTTTTGCTTTGTTAATCTGATTTACCGAACTACAAAACTGTTTTGTTTAACAATGTAGTGCTGTCACCGAGGATAAATGCTCTAAATCTGTTTTCCTCTCACTAAACCTTACCTTACCCCAGCCCTACCTTCTACCATTCCTTCCTGTATGTGACTCAGCACAAGACGTTGGTACTTATAAAAGAGAGTTCCTGAGGCACCCACAGTTCACTTTGTTTCGACTTAAAAATTTTGAAAATAAGAACACATTCAGTTGAGTAACTTTGTTCTGATTTGAATAAAAACAGTTACTTTTGAATTGTAACTTTGTTTCTGAGGGACTGAGTGATTTTACTTTTCCAGTCTTCTAATACTCTAAACAGCGCTCTACCAAAGGAAATCTCACCATTAAAGCAAGCAGGATATACAAGTTGGACAAAGCATACTACCTAAACTTTAAAAACTTACAGGCTCCTGATCTGATGATACAGATTGCCTAAGAGGAGTCCACAATGAAAATCCAAACATCAATAACTAATTTATTTTTCTTAATGACCCCAGAAAACAAAATTACTGCAAGTAAATGCTGTAAATCAGCATTCAAAGAAGAAAAGAGACCACCAACTGCTAAAACTTAGCTCCATTTCACAATGTTGTGGATGCCATAGCAATTCAGATGTCTGACATTCGATTTACTCATTCATCCATAGACTCTAGAATGGATGTGTCAGAAAATAGGATTGCTCAGTGTAAAGATAAGATTGACAACAAGCAAAGAAGCTAATGTTTCACACATGTAAAATCAGACCAATTCTTCTTCTTTTTTTGGCTTTTCCCAGTTAGGGGTTGCCACAGCAGATCACCTGTCCACTCATGATTGACAGTGGAGTTTTACGCACACACTCATGCCTGGGGTCAATTTAGAGTGTCCAGTCCACCTACAGCATGTCTTTGGGATGTGGAAGGAAACCAGAGCACTCAGAGGAAACCCATGCGACCACTGGGAGGACATGCAGACTCCACACAGAAGGCACCCCAGCTGAGGATTGAACCGGAGAACCTCTTGCTGTGAGGCGACAGCACTAACAGCTGCACCACTGCGGCTGCCCATGAAAAATCTGACCAATATTCAAGATAAACCTCTATTTCTTGAAAGCCAAAACTGAAAGGACAGCTTGTTGTTTAGAGATTTCCCAGAACTTAGTACACGTGGAACTTATAGCAAAGATCCAAGAGATCACCCAAAACCTTCTTATGAACAAAAAAGACCTTTCAAAGATTATTCCTGAAAGACCACATTGAGTGCTAAGATGTAGAAACAAATAAATTCTGCCCTGAGAACATTTTATGTTAAATTTCTAAACTTTGGGGAATTATCAACAGTATTTCATGCCTTTAAAGGTAAATATGATTATTCCTGGAATAGTACCAAAATAATAATATCCCAGGATATCCCACTGCCATAATAGTTAAAATAATTTTCACTGTCCTATAGCTGATAGTAAAGGATATATAGAGGTTAGATGGTGCTATATAATGTGTAAAATAAAAACAATTGAACAAACATTTAATTATAGCCAATATTTATGCTCTGTGTATTAGCCAAACATATTTCCTAACACGCTATTTAATAGCTTTTCCAAATTAAAAGACAACTATGTAATAATAGGGGAAGACTGGAATCTAGTTATTGGTCCAAAACTTGACAAGACAGTTAACGTTGCATATAAAGATACTATAGCAGGATTAGTGTATTAGATGTCATGGAAATATTTGACTTAATAGATGATATTATATTTGCCAATTTTTATAATGTCAATTATACATATTTTTCTCCCTGTCACAAGAAATAGTTTACAATAGCCTGTTTCCTAATTTCAAATCAATTCTTTCAATATACAACTGATATGAAATCTGAACCCAGAACTCCTTTGTAGAAATAAGTAAAGGGGTGTTGTGAACGATACAAGGTCTGCTCAGCAGAAGGCATTATTAAAGAACTAAATCTATGCAGTTTGTAGTGTTCAAGCTGTTAGACATAGTAAAAGATATCTAAAGAAGAGCAAGGAAGATGCCAGGATGATAACAGATGACAAAGAGAAGCAAAAAGAAAAGAGTAAAGATCAATATTTGAAAGAGAATTTCTTGGTCACAGGTTCATAGGTGTGTACTAGGCCAACAGGCCTGGAGCCTATATAAGCCTAGCCCAAGAAGATCCTGGCATCATACCGCCCAAAGTTAATTAAATAATCAAAAATGTAAAGAGTCCATCAAAAGCTAGTTTATATCAGTTCTTAGAGGGAAGGTGGTAGGCTAGGGAAGAGATGATAGGGAAGGAAAAATAAAAAAAAAATGGGGCCAAAAAGATGAAAGGATTAAAACACAGTTCATAAAAAAATGAATAAAAAAAGATGAGATTCGGTAGAGAAAGACAGAGAGCTGTTTACCCATACTAAGATTAAAATATTCAAAGATTCAAGATTATAAGTGAGTTAGAAGAATGTTAAATAACCTTCTCTTTTAGGATTTTTTTGACCCAGTGTATGAAATGTTGTTCATATAGAAAGAATAAAAAGTAACAGTTATACTACAATGGGAGGTAACTTTTAGTGTTACAAGTCAGCTAGATATGAAGAAGAAGAGAAAAATATGTCATTTAGATTATATAATTGGAAAGAAGACCTATAAATGAAGATTTCCAGAAAGAAAATGATAGTGTGAGACACACAGTATGGAAACATTGCAGTCAAAAAAGGATATCTGACACTGAGCATTAATGACAGGAAATGTTGTAGATGTTAAAAGGATAATAATGCAGTGGCTGTAATTTCAACATATAATGTATCAACTCTGCTTGGTGAAAATCTTTGGAAGTGTAAATGTACACTATTAATAGAAGCAATAATATATAAAAATACAAAAATACAACTGAGCAGTGTGTGATATAATTTAACAGAAAATATGATGTACATCAAATAGGTAGCTGGCATAGTTCATATCTGAATAAAAATATTAGAGACAATATCAGAAATATTGATGAAATAGCTGCTTACATAGGAACATAACCAAGGACGATTGAGAAAATTGACAACCAAAGTATGGTTGTGGTTACCACTGAAAGTCCTTGCCTGGGATACTGCAGGCATTAAAGATCAAAAAGGAGATAACTTTTTTGAAAACTAAAATAATTGACATAATAAGCTTATATAAAACATGGCCAACAGAGTCAGAACAGCAGAAGGTGGGCATCTGTAAACAAAAGTGCATCAAAGTTATCACCAGAGGACAAAAATGTATTTTGATTGAGTTACAGATAAACATAAACACAATCAAAGATATATTTTTTTATATACATCTGATTAAAAATCAAGCAAAACAAGAGTGGAAAAATATGCCAAAGGCAATTATAGATTTGTTGCTGTAATGGAAAATAAAATAAAATAAAATAAATTACAATGGTAGGTTACCTGAATGCAAGAACTTTTCAAATTCAGAATTTTTCAAATGCCATACAAGAATATGCAAGTGGGCTGTTGGGTCATTAATGGAGGAATAAAGCAGATTTAGAATCACTGAACATTTCAAAAATTTTAATGTAAGTATATGTAAAGGAGAGCTGGAAAAGAAGAACTCAAACTGTATCCATCATCTTAATGGTAGAGGTTCAGTATTAGGCTATTGTGTAGCAAAGAAAACAGCAGATATTATTTGTCAAATAAAAGTAATGCTCAGAACAGAAAGTGGCCATTGTCCATTTGAAACAGAATAAAAGTGAAATCAAAATAGCTAGAAAGAATGAGAATAATAAAAATAAGTTAACATCTGAGATGGTGGGCAGGAAAATGATCACAGAGATTGTCAGTATACAAAAATTTTAGTCAGAAGACTTCTACAAAAAGTAGATGATTTTGAATGAATGGAAAGTTATCTACTTTATGGGAATGAAAGAAAGTATATTTTAAAAGATTAAACATTTATACAGTAATGTCATAAAAAGTAAAAAAAAAACAGATATTTCACTGGTAAATGGCACAGATGTTAACATTTTTAGAAACAAATGATATGAAGTTTTGGATATTGATAACTGAAGGAGAGACAAAAAACAAAGGAAAAAAATTATGTGGTGCAAGAGCAGTGGTATGAGCTTTTTGGATAAATGTGTAGTAGCAGTAGAATAAATCAAAAAGAGACTTGGAAAGTCAACAAACAGATAAGACATAGTGAGTAAAGACGCATCATGGGTGCTGTAAGTATGCCTGAAAACGAAAGATGAAAGCTCCTATCCTGGTTATATTGTAAATGAGGTATACAAAGAGGGTTTTCTACAGCTGTTCAAACCACAACTGCTCAGATTCCACTAACTCACAGCCAGGGATTTAAACAGCTGTAACACCATCTTCCCAGCTGCCTGAACAGGTGCTCAAACTTCAACATGAGTTCAACAACACAGCTGCCACATCAGACAGACATAAACAAGTACTTGCCATGGACTGGGAAATTGGAGAAGAAAAACAGAGAGGGGTAGTATAGGTTTAGGGAGGGGAGGGAGATTTTAGGTTGCAGATTAATTACAGAATATCCAAATGTTAGGATAAGGAAGAAGTGGGGAATTTGATGTTTAGGGAGTGATTGGGAGATTAAGGTTATTGAGGGGGATTTTAGGTTTAGGAAACAATTGAGAGGTGTCAGAAGGTTAGGTTTAGGGAGGGGAGTGAGATTTTAGATTTAGGGAGATGCGTGGGAGGTTTTTCGGATTTGGTTTATGGCTTTGAGAGGGATATTTAGCCTTTGGTTACTTCACACAGAGTCAGAAGGATTTAAGACACTTACCAACATGAATGAGTGGTAAAAGGGAAGGGTGTCATGAGCTAATGGTACATGAACACTTTTAGTAGACCCATACAATACTGCTAATGAAGATTTAGTAAAATATTGCGGTATAGCTGAAATGTTACGTTGAAAGTCTCCAACTTCTTGGATTCCTTTAAAAAGGAATAATTATTCCAATTCAGAACAACAGTCAATAAGCAAAATCCAAATACTTATAGACCTATAACAGATGATTTGTCGAATATTTTTATACTTGTGCCACCAAAATTGTTAACAAAGAGATCAAGCAGCTAAATCTATCAGAAATGCAATTTTCTTACACCAGAGACAGATATGTTAAAGCAGCCTGTTCCATATTACAGTATGTAATTGAACTATATACCTTATTTTAAAAAAAGTCATATTTCTTATTTCTAGGTGTGGAAGAATAAGGCCAGGGAAATGAATTCAAAACTGAATATAGAGATTGGTTCCCAGTCAAGAAAGGGTGTAAGATAAGGAAGCACTGTAGCCCCACTGCTCTTTTATAATATGTACTGGTGGTGTAATAGAGAAATAAAGAACTCTAAAAGAAAATAGTCTTTTATATGCTGATGATGTGCTGTTTTTAAATTTAATAGCTATGAAAAGGCAAATGAAAACATTGAAAAAATAGAGAAAGAATGTAAGTTGATAATACATTTTAAGACCAAACTAATGGTGTTTGGCATTAAAATAGTAAATATTACAGAGGTATTAAGGGGGACATTAAAAAGTAAATCATAAACTACAATAATATAGTCAATTAATTGGTTATGTTTAATAAAAAAATATGGATGCTACTGTATTAAATATCTTTTACAAGCAATACCAGCAAAAGTTTGAGTTTCATACCTTATGAGGCAGAAGTAGGGACAAATGAGCAGAACAGCTATTTGCTCAAAGAAGTACATAATTCAAAGAAACATTCATTGAATCTCACAAAATATTTTCTTTCCTGTATTTGAATCATTAACTGAATATTTCTAAAGATGTAACAGTATTAGATATAAAAGTCTTGACTATTCGGTTTACAAATATAAGATATCCAAATGAAAGAATAATAACAGCAAATGATATTAGAAAAACAAAGATGGAGGACAGATGTTTGATATTTTTTTAAGACTCAAGTACTGCAAGAAAAAGTTATGAAAAGATATGCATTGCAAATTTGTCAAAATCCAAGTCAAGACAAACCAACACACTAGAAGGAAACAGAGTACGCAGTAGAGTAGCAGTAAAATAGCATTTTTACACAACCATTTTGCTGTTTAATTGCTACTGTACTTTGTCCTGTGTGTTTCCTTTCAGTGTATTGGTTTGAGATATGCATTGCAATATTTAGAGAAATTCCTCCAGGAGAAGATCGAGTTAGGTTATAAGTATAAAATCAAGATTAAAAAAATAAAAGGAACAATTGAAGAGGAGAAGAAAATAGACAGCGTACAATGAATATTAGATATTCAAAGACATGCACAATAACACAAGGCATCTGGAAAGTACAAACTCTCGAAAGCTAATTTCAACCAATATTATATATTAGTTTAAAATAAATAATGTCAGCTTATGGAAAAGAATTAACCAAGACATTGAAAAATGTTCACTTTGTGTACATTTAACTGAAGAAAAGAAGGGCAAGAATGGAAGAGATAAAGCTAATGTAATAAATGCGAACAATGAGAAAATGACAAATTAACTGTGAAAGAACTACCATTAATGTTAAGCAAAAATGTCAATGTAAGGAAATATGTAAGAGAAACTAGAAATGTATGGGAGTAATAGGAAAATAAGATTGAAAGTAAAGTAAATAGCAATGCTAATAACTGAATGCAAGAAATATCTGTTTTGACTGTATATTAAATTGTCACATGATTGTAATGTTTATTAAAACAAAGAAAATTTAACTTTACATGACTTAACTGGACTGGATGCTGCAATTTCATATTTATACCCTACAGTAATGATTATGATGATTAGGAAGGATGTTTGAAGGTTGTGAAAATCTTACTACTTCACACACACACACACACACACACACACACACACACACACACACACACACACACACACACACACACACACACACACACACTGACTCGGTCACTCACTCTGTTCAGGCTCTGCAGCTATCTCACAATTCAAAATTAAGTACTTCTTACCAAAGACTGAAAACATGTAGAGGTCATGGGGAATTAGAATGTCTTTCCTTGTAAGAGCACAGGAAAGGACATGGCTGGAAACCTCTGTAAAGGAGGGGTGAATAGCAGGACAGGAATGAATGAAGTGCCTGGTTGTGCGTTTCTCTCTCAGCTTTATATTTTTATGTTTCTCGTGATCTTGTTATCCTTTTTCTCCTACCGTCTGCATTTCCCAGCGCTCTTGCGTTAAGTTGTATTCTGTGCTAGACATCATTGTTTGGTCGCACTAGTCTGGAGTCCAGATGTTACATTTTGCCAGTGTTCTCATCTCTATTCCTATCTGTATGTTAAACTTTACCTGCAATATTTGCCCTTCATGTGAATGCTTTTTCTAATATCCAGATCAAGACTGCCGCATTTCCACATGTTCTTTTATGATAGACTCATGTCATGTCACAGCTTCTCTTCCCTTAGTGCTGTCAATCCAGTATATATATTTTACTATTTTATCCTACCTTGGCAAAGCGTAAATGTTATAAAAGATCAGAAAATATTATTATTGCTAAATTGCTTCATTTACCATTACCCATTCATTTTGAGTTCATGTTAGAACCAAAGTTCTTATCTTTTTTTTCCTTTTTATTCCATCCCTGCTGCCAAGTAAAGTCACTCTCTGCATGTTGTATGGATCATTTTGCTGCGTTATCTAATTTGGTTGGTTGTGTGATTATAGGATGGGCTAAGCTCTAAAGTCACCATGTCTAGCAACTTAAGGTCTGTCTTTGTTTGTCATCTCTTATTCCTCATGCAAATATAAACATCTGATGTACTTTTCTGCCTTTTCAGGGACATCCATGTCCACTTAGAACACCTCTATATTTTTTGACCACATGGTCCCAATTCTTCTGGTTCCACTCACAGCACACAGCCATAGCCAGTCCCTCTCACAGTACACAGTTCTACCTCAGTGTTTTACACAGACAAAGTCTAGAATATTTTTAAGTATTCTGGTTCTATACTGTGCTGGCACTCTTTTTGAACCTACATACTAACTTCCAGGGGTTCCAATGAACACATGTTAGGTTCTGACTTAGTGTCACTAATTGCCCCACTTCCACATTGGAAAAAGAATAACAAATTCATAGTTCTCCCAGGCCTTCTGCCTACCAGCAGCTCCCACATGGGGATTTCATAATAACTTTTTTAACATTAGTATTTATAGCAAATAGGATCACCACAAACCTTGTTTTCCCCTTTTACAGTCCTCTATATCAAGATTATCGATGTTGCCCCATATCTTAGCAGTTTCAGCAGACCCATGCAGGCTAAGGTATTATATTTCCATGGCCTGTTGTGGTTAATGCTTGAGTGTTGCATTTTCACGTAGAAGAATACATTGTTTTTTGATGACTGCATGTCTTCTAAAGACAAGCTAATGTCTTATTTTGGTTGTTTGTTGCTGCAGCTGTTTTAGTGATTCCTTTTCACCCTAGTACCTCTGTGGCCTCATTCCTTTTATCCAGTTCATTCCTTTCCACTTCTGTCTTCTTGCTCTTTTTTCCTTTTTGTTTCCTGAATAATCTGCACTTTCTCTCTTAACATCTGCTTTCTTCTAAGCATGCAAAGTAGGGGAAGGTCTCTTTTTTTCTATTTCTCTCTACTTCTTTATATGTCTCTTTCCCACCCCTCTTCAACTTGCTTCATTTCTCTCATCCACAGTGTCAGCTCTGTGATTTACAGGATCCTGGCATCTCTCCATTGCACGCATGTCTCTGCAAAGGCACACACACATCCTCATACTTATTTGGTACAACATTTACCATTTTAACTCTTGTTGCTCACATAATCTGCTCACATCATATAAGACCTACTACTCTTGATTTCAAAAGAAACACCAGTCATTAAGTTCTCTTGAGTTTCCTACCATCTGTTTCTCCTCTGGCTTCCAGGCATGAGTTATTATTGTTTCACTGAGCTCGTAGGTCTGCAGCCACATTATAATAGGCTTTGGTTTTCCATTTGCCTGTCTTCCTGGTCTCTAAGCAGTACTCTGTGCTCACTCATTCTTACTCATTTCTTAATTACTCTGCCGCTATTGATGACTGTGTTTGGATCAGATCCAGGACCATTTTACAGTGTCCTTCTTCATGCCTTTCAAGCACCCAACCATTTTTATACTTACTGTCCTTGACTGGTCTTCCAGTTCCATCAATTTGGCTCGAGCCCAATCCAGTCGAGCTTCATTTGCCTCCAAGTGCACGTTTAGCTTTAAGTTCTCATTTATATTTTGTATTACAGTGGAGTGTTCATCTAACGTTTGTTCCATCTCATTCGGCTTTTCTTCTTCTTGTGAGTACATCTTTTCTTGTAACTTCTGTTACTTCTTTCGGATTTCGATCCACATGGCTTCTATTTTTGCCTGTGGCCCCTGTCTGGCATTTTTTCAACCATTTCTCCGGCTCCGCAGCCTTTCTCTTTGATTTTCTTGTTTGTTGAGTATCTAGCCTGAGTATGTGTTTTTATATCACTTTGGACTGTCTCAGGATATGTTTTACAAATAACAACCTTCCCATTTGGTTAACGTTGTGGAGCAGCATGCTTCAGCTGTTCTCTAGCGAGATCCCATACCGTTAGTCCTCCTGTGTTGAAGATCTTTAAACTGAATGATTCCTTCACTGGGAAAAGTAAAGATTTCAGGTATTACTGAGTAATCCTGGTGTAAAACCTTCTTATTTCCAAACATGTCAGTGATGTCTGTCTGTACAAACTGATGAAAATTAAACTTGCTGCTCAGATATTGATGCTGTATTAGTTATGTGGATAAGCATTTGTGACTGTTTCCTTCACTATAAAGCTATCTTGAAATTTTATTCTCATGTCGGTTATAGCTGTACCCATTTTGCAGAATCTTTTGTAAAACAGTAATCTATGACTGTGCCATGTTTGCCAGTGAAATCACATTTTGTATCATCCCATTTTTGTATGAGTATACATTACATAGAACATTGAACTAGAACCTCTGTGGGTATATTTCAGTCTAAACTGAAGTTTAATTTCTAAGGCTTAAAGGTCTGTGCAGACATATTCCTACTGCCCCAGGTCAGTACATATACACTCTTTACATATTCCTTGTGTACCTACTGCCCCATGTCAGTACATATACACTCTTTACATATTCCTTGTGTACCTACTGCCCCAGGTCAGTACATATACTCTGTTTACATATTCTTTGTGTACCTACTGCCCCAGGTCAGTACATATACTCTGTTTACATATTCTTTGTGTACCTACTGCCCCAGGTTAGTACATATACTCTGTTTACATATTCCTTGTGTACCTACTGCCCCAGGTCAGTATATATACACTCTTTACATATTCCTTGTGTACCTACTGCCCCAGGTCAGTACATGTGTACTATTTAACCTGCATAGTACTCATTAGAAATGCCATCAGACCATATTTTTCATGTCCATTTGCTGTTGCACTGCTTGTTCCTTGCATATTGTTCGATAATGTGATGAAAAAGGCAGTAAAACAATTGGGAGTTACTTGCTGTCAGTTTCATTTATTTCATGGTTACAAGACATTGAAGTTCATGTGTAATGAAGTCATAGCCCCTTGCTTTCCCACTTTGAGTTAAATAATTGTATGGATATCTATCTATCTATATATTTTTGGGGGGGGGTTCAGATATAAGCAGAGTTTGTTTAGTTGCATTTCTGGAATAGTTTTGATTATTGTTTTCTGATTACTTGTTTAATAATTTTGAGTTCTTAGTTTTGATGCAACCCATGTAGTTTGACTGGTTTGACTTCTATAAATAGATCTGAATGAGTTTGGACAAGAAGGAAACACAAGAGTGACTTACCTGAATGTCATTCACTGAAAAGCATAATGTTTCAGAGCATTTGAAACTGCTGGCCACATGCTTCTCATTAAAATAAGCCTCTCATGTTTTCTCTCCTGATGTTATTTTCTGATTTAAAAACTGTCTGAAAGGCAGACCTTTTACAATACTTGGCTGAGATCACTTTCCTGAATGATGTGCACTTTCAAATGGAGTACTTCAGTTGCATACCTCTCAACTGGCTAGACTTTTGCCTTATATTTTTTGTCTGTTCGTCATAAAATTTTGGTTTTCTGGCAAATCACTGGCTAATTATAGAGGACTGAATTCAGAAAATAATGACAGACATTTGAGTTTCAGAAAATTCATCCTAATACAAAACCTTTTATTCTATCAACTTTCTAAGTTTGTAAGAGCACTATTTAAAAATGTTTCCTTATTTTTAGGCACCCCCCCCCATTTTTATGCTTTGTCCAGATTTCTTGCTCTAAAAGGTTGAGAGGTATGCTCATTTTATATATATATATATATATATATATATATATATATATATATATATATATATAATATTATATTTGTTGATTGTGGGCCCTGTTCTATTCTCACCATTTATAAATATGCCCTGGAATTTCCTCACATTCAGCTGCATAGTTTATGCAGGCAATGGTGTCAGTATCAAACCAGGGAAAAAATTCTACAAGCAATCTCAAACTCTTTACAAAGACTTTGAATTTATCTGGAACTGACAGGCCACCAACAGGCTAGCAGCAAACACCAGTAAACCTACAGTCATAATGTTTGTGACTCTTCACAGACTGAAAGACGCTTACACCCTGATATTCACCGATCTCTACTCTAAACCTCTACTCTGATCCACTAATTAAAGATGTCATGAATAGTGCTGGATCAGATCCTGTTACTTACCCATACCTACAGAATCTAGTCAGCTCTAACTCAGACTAAAACTTTCAAACTGAATTTCCACTCTATTAACACACAAGGCCTGGCATTCTATTGCCCTTAGTGGCCTGATATATGGTCTTGAACATGGGCTACCCATAAATGGCACACTTTAATCTGTATACTTTAATCTATAGAAACTATAGAAAACTAAATTCTTCATTTCCTGTCCCTTGCCAACAACAAAGGATATCACTGCAGAACCATGTTCCGCCTGATCACCCTAATGTTTAAACTCATCAACACCAGTTATTGTCCACTGCATTGCCAGAAATGACTCTATCAGCAACAACCCTGCAGCCTTAGAAGCTCAGATCTTTTGCAACTGATAAGGTCTCCCACAAGTAGAACACAGCTGAAAAAGTTTTCTCCAAGCTCATCACTTCAGATTGTAACAATATGACCATCAATATTTGGAGATGTGATAGCATTTAGCTTCAAGACAAAACTTAAGGAATACTTGATAAAAGAAAATTAATGGAATTTCTTCAGAGATACAAGCTGGCTGTAAAGCTGGTTACATAATTATCAATGTTAACCAACTACTGACCTCCACTAGATTGTGGTCAACATAAGGGTTTTATTGCAGTAGTATTTGGTTTAATATGTGGATACTAAATGTTGTTGTGGTATCGGTAGGGATGTAACTGCTTGATACTAGAATTTACTTGTGTTCCACTTAAGTTTCTTATTCTTAATGTAGTGGTATGCATAGGTATGTAATTACTTGTTACTAGAAATTAGTTGTGTTCAACCTTAGTTTAGTAGTTAGTCACAAAAGGTTACTATAGTATATATATTTAAGCTTATTACATTAATTTATTACCTCAACGATATATGTTTATTTTGTTATACGTTGCATTACTTTCCTATGATAATCTACTATGACCTATAGTCTAACTTCAAAACTCAAGATATCGTGTTTTACTACACTGTAATGAATCATTGCATTTGAATTGTTGCTTTGTTGAAGAATACTAACATAATTACTCAAAGACTATGCAGCTGTATTTCTGTTGTCAGTTTCAGTGTGCAGTCTTCTCTTGTGTGAGACATGGATTATTTTGCTGTCTTACTATTGTCATATTTAGTCCAGGTAATGGCTAAAATGGTTCTTGTACTAGCTCACCTGCCTACTTAACACTTACAAAGTAAAATATACAAGAAAATAAATTTAAACTTGGTTACCTGTCAAGGTAGCTAACTAAGGCAACTAAGCTAAAAGCTATATTACCTTTATTCCATTTTCTAGTTGATGCAAACTTGTATATCCTGAGTCTAAAATAGTGATCAGTATTCCACATTAGCTCTAGGAAACTCACTAAATGTTTTTTAATGAATGGACTAATGTATTTAAATCACGAAAGTGTCACAAAGTTTGCTGAAATTGTATTTTATATTTATTTAGCATTTTAATGACAGAGAACTGTGCTACAAGTTATTTTGCCTATTGTTATTGTTGTTCATAAAACACAGTATATCTTTGTTCAAAGTACTGGATAAAAATGTTATTTTTTTCTTTATTTTTTGACTGCAGGCAGGCTTAGCAACTCCTGATAATGCTGAACAGCTGATCATTGCTTTGGAGCCTGAGGCTGCATCCATATACTGCAGAAAGCTCCGCCTCTACCAAATGGTCGACCTTAGTGGCAAAACAGGAGTCAACGGTTATAGCTCGTCTGAGACAGTTGGAGCTGGGTTTACACATGGTAACATCACATGTTGGAGCTCTGTTTTTGTTTGTCTTTTACACTTCAACATAATGCTGAGGAAATGTATTAGCTTCTGCAATGACAGAAAGTCGCACCTGACATTTTAGCCCCCCCCCCAAACTGTGACAAAAGTAGCACCTGTCACTTCCTGTGTCTCACTTTACTTATCCGTTATTTCTAAAAATGGTACTATAAGAACCCTTCTTTCAGGCAAAAGCAAATGTTTTGCAGCATTTTGGGATGGCCTGCTCTAAATTCTATACTATTATTGCCATTGCCCTCTAACCAAGGTTTGTAGACAATTGATATTTTCAGACTGTGCAGGCATTTCCATGTTTTTTAAGAAGTCAGGTAGTTTCATAGATGCAGCTAGAAAACTAAGTTTATGTCTTATTTCTGTGTGAGTGAGACTTCATTTCACATGAAACATGCCTTTTACTTTTCTCACACCAAAGTGGAATGATACTGTTACAGCAGGAATAAACTACTGCTTTAAAATATAATCTGTGGATAGAAAAATACAGGGAAGGTTATGAATTCCTCCATGTGTCTAATTACAAAGTTGCTTATCAAAGAAATATTATGTTGTAAGTATGTGATAGTTAGATGTTTTACAGCTATGTAATAAACATTCATAGAGTAGCTATTGGAAAGTGTAACATTCTTCATTAAAGTAGACCCATAACCAAGGAGTTTAAAAATGGTGATACTGCCTACTTCTAAAAAGTATATGTCTTAATGATTTTAATATTGTGTTTGTTTTCACCAAGTCTGCATTTCACCTAGCACTACTTCAATCCTAAATGGAAAGTTGCTGAAGAATGTCTTTATTGTTCTCGTTATATAGTTCAGAAATTAAGTAATTTCAATTGACCTTCTTGCTGGAACTCTAAGACAGCAGGTGGTATATTATGAAACAATTTTTATATGAGGAAACATTCTTGTTTAATTTAGTTTAATGGAGAAGATCAAGGGAACGTGAAATTCACTCAAACTGGTGTCGACACACATAATTTGCACTGAAGTCATTTGTGATACCTATTTGATTTAATCCACTGTCCAAATTTGAAAAATGCAATTAATATTCTGCTCTACGTTATACTGGTTCAGTATGACAGGGTGTGGCATGCACATTGCTTCCATGAATGCCATTGTCTCGTTTTGAAAATTAGTTCCATGCTGCTTCTAGTTAATGACCTATGCAAATTTAAAAACCTACTGGTGTCAGCATATTACAGCTTGAAGAACAGCATCCTGAACACTATATAGTCACTTTTACCTTTTCACCTTGTACAGTTTACCCTGGAAACCACTTAAAATGTAGTCTTGGTTTAATTTGTATAGCTAGCTTAAACAGCAGGCACAGAACACACATCTATGACACCAGCAATCTGGAATGTTCTTCATATTGATAACTGCTGCAGTAGCCTGAGCTATATGGATTACATCTTGCATAGGATATAACAGCTGGCTAGCTTCCAAAGCTTCAGGCCACCTTTAATGTGCCCAAACCATTAGCCAGGTCTCCTCTATGGGCTTTCAAGGATTGATGGTCAGTTTGTGCTATTCCATTGCTTGGCAGATGAGTTCACTTTGTGGACAGCCTTCCTCATATTATTTTTAATGTTTAAATTTATTTTCCTGTTTGGTAAAGTATGTTTTAAGCTAAGAATATGCAATTTTATTAACTTTCACATGAATTTGCTATATTTTTAAATGGGAGCACAGTTTTGTGTTTGACAGTTTAAAATGTGATTCAAACTTTCTAAAACCATTTTTTTCTGTGGAGAAATTGTGTTTAAATTTATTTTGGGGGCTGGTAAAGTGTATTAAAGTATTTTTACTGTGTTTTTGTTAGGAAAAGGAACTTCACACTACTTTTGAAATATTAATGGCAGTTGCTGCATAGTTTCCTGTGGAAAGAGACATAATTTTCAGTGTGATCATGGAACAAACTACCACTCTCATGGTCAGTCCTTCTTTCATCAACAAAAAGAAAAAGTTAACTAAACCACATTTCTCACTGCTGCACACTAACAGTTTGTGTCAGCCACAGGTGGATGATTCTGCTGTGGGCAAAGCTGTATCTTTAGACCACACATCTTTTTCCACAGATCCCTCTGGTGTTGCTCATATAGCCACTATGGATTGGGAGTTAGCCATGTATTCTGTGTCTTTTGGAATCCCCTTCATTGTGGAAGGGAGAACCACTTTAATCAGTGTTTGGAGAAGGGTCAGCAAAAGTGCCCCTGCTTAGCCAGAATGTTGTGCCCATCCCTGGGGCAGCTGTTGCTGCCATGAAGAACCTTGTTTGTCCTAACTTTCCTGTCAAAAAGAAACAGAAAACTAAATATATATCATCTCCTGCTCCAGTTTCACTAGACTGGAGTAGTTTATTATATCTGGCTTCGGGGTCTTGTAAGGCTATTGAACCTTCTTGTCAAGTTGCTTCTGATAAGAGAAAAAAGGACTCCTCTTTTCCTGATGAGATTCAAGAAAATTAACCTAGAGAGGAATGTAATGGGAAAAATCCTGGTTTGTTTGTCTCCTCACAATTATGGCTCAGACTCAGAGGAGAGCATGTTATTTGACTCTGCCTGTCAATGGTTCTTTTTCCCTTTGATTACAGAATGTGCCAGTGCCAGAACCTCTTTGCATCCCCTAGTGCTGCCGGCATTTGAGAATGTGTTGGTTGCAGCCTGTGGTTTCCCAGCCTGCTGCACCTAAGCAAGCACAGAGAATGTACAAAGTTCCTCAACTTTCTATACACTCAGCTCAGACCTTACCCAGCAGTTATAGCTATGGTTTATCAATCTGCTGCCAAGGATTTTAATTCTAATTCTTCCCCTGCCAACTAGGGTGGCAAAACAAGTGATATGTTTGGGGAAGAAAGTGCTATAGTTTATTCTGACTGCTTTTGAAAAATGAGGAATGTTTTGTCTGCAGTTCCTTCTTGTGAGGAAAATCTGCTTTGTGTGGTTTAGGTTCATCTATTTTTTCAGGTCACTACTCATTGTTTAAAGTGTGTTTGTGACTATGTAGATGTTACATTCAGAGCTCTTGTGACTTGTACTGTGTTTGCCTGACTGAGTTCTCAGAACCTCCTAGAGAATGTAAAAAAATGAGATTTTTAAATTCACCCTTGGATAGAGATGTATGTTTTTTGGATGTTCTGCTACAGAGGTTCTGAAAAGTACAATGTGAGGGGCAAGCTAATGCAGGAAATGTCTCAGATTTTTCTTCCCTCCTTCTCTAAATTTTCTAAAGGTTTTCCTGCTGCTTCATTCAGTTTTGGCAAGAGGCAAAACAGTCTCAGTAAAATGCTGGTAAGCAGATGTTTAAAAACAATGACAGGGAGGTTCAAAAAGAAAGCAGGACCCCCCAGAACAAAGGACAGTCAGTAAGGCAGAATGACTATATAAGGGACCTGTTTCCCTCTTCCTACCCTTGCAGTCCCTTATCCCTCGCAGAAACTGTGAACCTCCATTTCTCTCTTCCGCAACAAGTTATTTCAGACAAATAGGTTCTGAGACTAATTAAGCAGGTTTACAGATGACAGTAAGTAGACATCCCTCCTTTCTAGAGAATTATTCAGCATACACTAGACCATACCCCCCCAGTTCCCTCATGTCCTATAGCACATGCGTTCTCAGGAATAATAGAAACAGTTCCTCCTTCCCAGTTGGAAAGTGGTTTTATTCAAGAATGTTTCTGGTACCAAAGAAAGAAAACTCCTGGGGACCAGTTTTGGACCTTTCTTTCTTAAACGAGCTTGTGATAGTGCCCAAGATGGATCCTTTCACTTCACAACTTGTTACGCCTTCTTCATTTAAGTTTTTGGTAACCTTAACTTTAAAAGATGCTTATTATCACATTCCTATCTGTCCAGACTGCAGACGTTTCTTAAGGTTTTATATGTCTAGAAACATTATCGGTTCTCTGCCTTAATGTTTGGCTATGCACTGCTCCGATAGTGTTCACTAAGTGTCTAGCTCCAGTTATAGCACATTGCAGGTCACAGGGTATCCACATTTTTCTTTACTGAGGCAACTTGCTTATGTTTGTAGGGTTTTTTCAACGTGTCAGGAATCTGTCACTTGGGTGAGAGATCTCTTGTGCAAACTGGGATTCCAGTAGAACATTCAAAAGTCTTTTTTTGAATCCATCAACAATATTGTGTTCCTGAGACATCTCAGTAGAAAAAGCTTTTCTCCCACAGGAAAAAAATAGATCTATATATTTAGTTCTATTCCAGTTTTTTTTTTTTCACTTAGACTTTGGACACTGTGAGGCAACACCTCAGGATTCTGGGTCTCATGGCATTTATGATTCTCAGGATACCTCTGCAAAACTCCTCATGAAAAAAATACAATTGCACCTGAACTCTCTTTGGTCCTAGCACCAGTATCCATTATATTTTCGGATTCCAGTCCTAGGTTTATGTGAAGAGAAATCACTTGGTGGTGCCATCATATATTCCTGAATTCTTTCTCCCATTAGTGGTCTGTCACCACAGACACCTCGGGCTTTGCTTAGGGAGCAATATCAAGGGGGATAAAAGTGCAACAGATCTTGGATGACAAAGACAGACTCAAGCACAAAAATAAAAAATATAAAAAGATGCTTGCCCTTATCAAGGCACTCAACTCTCTGAATCACCTTTGGTCCCTTGTGCATCTTCAGGTTGTTAGAGATAGTACTACAGCCAGGTGGTATATCAAAAAGCAAGGAGGGACCAGATCATACCCTCTCTACAGACTATTCATGTTAGCTTGGGATGTAGCTGTACAACACAATCTCTCTCTACAGACTTCCTACATTCCATCAGAGCAAAAATGTGTGGCAGACAAGCTGAACGAGACAAAAGCAAACCCTCAGTAACGGAAACTATATTAGGGTCTTCCAAGATTTGATCCATCTGTGGGGAGTTCCTCAAGTAGACCTTTTTGCCTCCTCTCTGATCAATGAGCTGGCAAAATTCTTCTCCATGACTTCATGCAAAAAGGCTTGGAAGAAGATGTCATTTCTTTTCCTTGGACATGAATGGTCCTGTATGTTTTTAACCGTGTCCACTGTTATCCAAACTACTTCTGAAGATTAAGAAGAAAATACCAAAGATCATTGCGGTGACTCACTTCTGGCCCAGGCAACAGGTTTTATCCCTTCTTTTGGAAATAGCCTGGGCAATTACCACAATCTTCCTCGCAGACTAGATCTGCTTACACAAGAACAGGGGTGTTTGATACACCCTAACATCAATCAATGTCCGTTGGATCTTAATACCTTTTAGGAGCGTGTTTACTGAGAACATGCAGCAGGTACTAATGGAGGCAAAGCCTGCCACTAGAAAATCATATGTTAGCAAATGGAAAAGATTTTCTAGATGGTGCCAACAACATAATCACCACCCATTCAAGGCTAGCTGTTCTCTGGTTTTGTAGTATTTGTATGTGTCACTTTGCTATGGCCTTTCTTACTCCTGTTTTAATGTTCATTGGTTGGCCATTTCTGCGCATCTCCCCATGGATCCCCCCTCTTTCAAGGCATTCCCATGTCAAAATGTTTTTGAAAGAGTGTTGTATAAGTGACCTCCAAGAAATCTGATGGCTTCTCCTTGGGATCTTAATTTTGCATTAGAGTGGATAATAGTTGTCCTGTTTGAACCAGCTAATCTGGCTGACTTGAGGTTCTTAACATACTAAACAGTTTTACTGGCTGCTCTGACTTCTGCCAGAAAGAGTATCAGAGTTGCGAGATCTTATGGTGAGTCAACCACACTGGCACAGGAAAAGGGTTTCCTTTAGAACTAATCCTTTTTTATACCTAAAGTGGTATCTGAGTTTACTTTAAGCTAAAGTATCCATCTCCTTGTGTTCTTCCCTAAACACAAAAGTAAGGGAGAAAGGAAGCTTCATTCTTGGATGTCCACATACAACTTGGGTGCTATCTTGAATGAGCAAATCTTTCAGAAATTACAATTAGTTGTTCATTTCTTGTGAAGGTAAGAAGAAGAAACAACCTCTGAGGCAAGGCAGACTTTTTTAAATGGTTGTCTCTGGCTATTACCTTTGTTGTTATTATCACAACAAAACTTTTCCAGGCAGGGTTAAGGCAAATTCTACCAGGGCCTTGGCTTCATCTATGGCTTTTTGGAAAGGTTTAGACTAGAAGTATTCTAGAAGCAGTAACTTGATCCTCTGTACATATTTACAAAGCACAACAAGCTAGATTCCTTCACTTCAGGCTTTGCCAGGACCATTTTCCACCATCCCACCCCCACCCCCCAAGTTGTTCTAAGCTATGGTAATCTACCCATGCACCTTAGGCTACTGCAGCAGTGATTAATTTGATGAACATAATGAACATAACACAGCCGTGTAAATAACTTACCATAACCAAAGATGTTCAAAATGGTCACTTCCGCAGTAGCCACTCCCTCCCTTAATCCTCCATGTTTTTGGTGTGTTTTTTATTCCAAGGTATGGACATTTATCTTTTGTTATTCCTAGCAATGTCCTCTCAGAACGGCCTCCCTCTTTCAGTTGGCATGAAACACTAAATGGCTTAGCACTAAAACCCATCTTTAATCAACAAATCTCAAGCTGACTAACGGTTTGGATGAGTGGAAGGTGCTTAGAATCTGGCCAGTGGTTATATCCTGTGCAGGATATACTCCATATAGCTTAGGCTACTGCATTTGAACATCTACATAGGGTAAGTTACGTATACAACTGTACTTTTCAGAATGAACCCAGAGTGCAGAAAGAAGCAGCCTTTCTGTGTGGGGGGGGGGGGGGGGATGACAAAGTGACTTATTCTAGCATGTTCTATTTTCTGATTGGTGTATGGGGTTCCTTTCCCGCACTACTAGCATGCTGGGAGCTTGAGGTGTTCATTAATGTAGGCATTACGATGGGTCTGTATTACAAGATCGAATGTTTAGGTGATTGAACACCTAAACATCGAACTTGTAATATCGAAAGCAAAAAATGGCGAATGGACAATTTAACCAGGGAAAGATTTCCCTTGGCCGTTCACTGGATTTTGCCATTTTGTCTATTGTAGAGCGATCTCAAAGTTGGTACATTTAGTTAGGGGGGGGTGGGGGCATAGCCCCCCCCCCCATGTCAGGGGGTGTGGTGGGTGAAGCCCCCACTTAGTTTGGGTGTAAAGTTTTTATTTATTTTTTTTTTATTTTTGTGGCCAACGGACATCTTTCCCCGTCATGTTTGACGTATCTAGGTTTGATATTACAAATTCGATGTTTAGGTGTTCAATCACCTAAACATTCGATCTTGTAATATAGACCCATTTATGATGGATCACTCAAAATGATGTATTTGCTCTGCAGTGACACTACTGCTTGTATGACAAGGTTGGACTTTTGTGAAAAATGTCCACATTAAATTGATAGTAAATCCAATGACTTTCACATACACACAAGACAAGGCCTGTGCTGGATGATGAGGCCAAAAATATGGTGTGGGAGGCGTTGAGGCAGATGCATTTACCAATGTTGCTTGTTATCTGTTTTATTTATTTATATGAAATTTCTTAACTGGGCAGTCCCACTAAGCCCATTGTCCATTTTGAGAGAAGCCTCAAGGGGTTAAAGTCCCCACTTGAAAAGTAATAAGTACATAAGCTATGGTTAAAAAGTATGCATAATCATTAGGAAATAAAAAGACAGTTAATATAGATAGTAAAATAAAACACGGACCATCACATACTGCCTGGGAGTGTCCATTAATACCATATAATTAGTATAAGATGATGGTTCTAGTATGTAGGAGACTATATCAGTTGATGGTTTGTGTACAGGTTTGTTGCAAGCTTGTGAAGAAACTTTGAGGGTATGGGTGGAACTCAGTTCTCTGATTTATCACTTGGTATATGGACATGTACTTTCCATACTATTTCATTACAAAAGAATACGTCTGCAGTTATTAAAGGCTTCATACCCAAAACATCAACCAGTCTGTGATCCACAGACCCATTGTTACCATCACCTCTTGTGTGGAAACAGCTCCTCAATTCACCCACATGTGCAAATGGAAACTGGCAAGTGCCTTTTTTCAAACATATCCATTACTTCCCCTAAGCTAGCTAAAAATTGCCTTATCAAGACTACCAATGTAAATTTCTTTCAAGCAAGACTTTTTTTTAATCATTAGGTTGATCCCACTCTTAGTGACCTGAGTGGCCTAAGCATACCAGACTTGTCAGCAAAGATCTGTTTATGTACGTTCTTGCAAATTCATTTTCATTACATCAGTAATGCTGCCTGTCCACCTTAATCTGTGCTCCCTTCTTCTTTAGTCTTTGATCTCACCATCAGTGTCTTCTGCAGTGAATGCTGTCTTTGCATAATGTGGACAAATAATCCGAGTTGTAGTTTTACTATGAGGTCTTCCAGTGAACAACCTATATTTGTTTCCTTAACTATTGACTGATTTGAGCTTGATGCAGTCCTTCAAATCCTCAAAAGTTTTCAACAACACCACAGTTCAGAATCGTAAATTTTCTTGTGTCTAGCCTTACTTATAGTCCAGCTCTGATAGCCATCTGTTACTAATGAGAAAACGTTATCTTGGACTATATAGACCTTTGGGACGATGTGATGACTTTGCTCTCTAAAATCTTATCCAGACACGTCACAGCTTTCCTTCCAAAAAGCAAGCACCTTTTGATTGCATGACTGCAGTCAGCATCTGCAGAAGTTTTTGAGCCCATGAAATTAAAACATCACTTCTTCCACTTTTTCCTAATTCTGTTTACAAAAAATTGATAAATCTGGATTACATAATTGTATTTCTTTATTTTTTTATGTTGAGCAATAGTCCAGCTTTTGTGCCTTCTACTTTTAGCTTTAACAACAGGCTTTTAGTTTTTTTCCCACTTTCTGTTTTAAAGAGATGTACAGTAATCACCAAATCTGAGATTGTTAATAATTTTCACAGCAATTTTAATTCAGGCATTGAGTCATCTAAACTAGAATTCTGTATGCTATATTCAGCATACAAATTGAACAAGTAGGGTAACAAAATGCATCTGTGTTGTATCCCTTTCTCAGTCTTGAACCAGTGAGTTATTCTATATTCATCTCTGTTGCTTTTTGTTCTTTTCATACAAATTCTTCAGCAGGTAAATAAGGTGATGCAGTATTCCCAGTTCTCTACGAAATTGTCCCCTTTTGTTGTGATCCACACACACACACACACACACACACACAGGCTATATACAGTCAATAAATGAAAACTAAATATTTCTAGGATGCTGTTGCTTTCTCCATTGTTCACTGGATATTGGCAATTTGATCTCTGGTACCTCTGCACCTTCTAAAACTAGCTTTACATCTGGCAGTTCTTGCTCTATATATTGCTGGAGTCTACCTTGTAAGATTCTGAACATCACTTTGCTAGCATGTGAAATAACTGCAACTGTTTGATAATTTGAACATTCCTTAGTATCACCCCTCTTTGGGGATATGAATACATGGTGACCTTTAGCAATCTAATGGTTGCTGTCAAATTTTCAAAATGTGCTGGCAAATTCCAATCAGCACTGCGATAGCATCATAATGCTGGATTTTAAACAACTCTGCTAGAATTCTGTCACTTCCCATAGCTTTGTTTCTAGCAAGACTATCTAAGGTCCATTTATCTTCACTCTCCAAGATGTCTTAACTCTAGATAAGAGAACATGACACTGTACGCATCAGTGATGTCAGAGCTCTTCTTGTGTAGTTCTGTATTTTTCTGGCACCTCTTTTTAATATCTTCTGCTTCTGTTAGATTTCTTCCATTATCGTTTTGTATCAATGCCATTTTTCCCATTGTGTTGTCTTCTTCTTCTAATTCTTTGCACTGCATATTTAAATATGCCATTTTGTCTCATCTTGCTAATCTGTAAAAGTCTGCATTCAGTTAACACATTTTCCCACCCTATTGCTTTTTTCTCTGCTTCTTTCCTTAGCACTTGTAGAGCCTCCACAGAAAGCCATTTGCTTTCTTAATTTTTCTATATGGAAAGTTTTTGATGCCCCCCCCCCCCCCCCCCCAGTATCATAAACTTCTGCTCATTGTCTTTCACTATCCACCAGGTAGCTGCTTTTTCTTGTTTTCTTTAATTTAATTCTAGACTTTGCAGGAAAAAGCTGATGGCCTGAGCTATAGTCATGTCTGGGTCTTGTGTGTAGTCTGTCTAATTTTGATATTGACCATCTGGTGATAAGTCATGTATAAAGCCATTCCAACGCCAAACCATCCCAGTTACTCCTGCTGCACTTTGACTACTAATGTTAATATTCCAATAACATATGATGAATCTGTAGCATCTTTTTTGGTGTTATTTCCAAATGTTCCTGCAGATTCATATAAAGATGCAGATTCTTATAAAGACGGTCAACTTCTTTGTTTCAGTATTTGTAGTTGGTGTACAATGCAGAAAATCAAAATAGACACAATTAAAAATCTTCATATAGGTTCTCCCTTGCTGCATTTGAAATAGTCTTTATGTTAAAATGAAGAATTTTACCCCCCCCCCCCAGCAAAAATTTGTTTGTGTACTGCTAAAAAGATTTTCTGTGGTTCTAAAACTGCTTGACCCATAAACTGATTTTTTTCCCATGACATTTGTAATGAGAAACATGCATCTGGCAGCCCTGCTTGTAGTTTTAGGGTTTTTTTTTTTTTTTTGCATCTGGGTGAAGGCTGGTTTTATCAGTATGTAACAAGGCTTTCAGTGGAAGCCATAAGATCCATAGGTCAGTTTTCAAGGGAGATGCAGCCTCTTTGTGAATCTACCCATTAGAAATAAATCTATCCGTGCAAACACTATATTTCATAATTAACAGAAAGTGAGGGTATGTTAGTACATTTTTGAAGCACCTTGGTGGGGCTACTTACCAGTCATCAGAATTTTCAGTATATACTATGTAGTGATGTTACACAGACTAGAACTTTAAAAAAACTCCTTATTTTTATTTTTTTATTTATACCACCAAGAGTTGAAGCCTCTATGAGAAATGCAAGGGTCCTGCTTGGAGCAAATGCTACAAAATACTTATCTTGTCAGCACTGTACATTACAAATCATGCAAATCTCTCATCTGTCATTAAGGAAGCTAGCATTGCCCTGAATGGGGCTCCTAATACAATTCCTGTTCTTAACTCTTCACAAGAAATAGAGTTCTGTCAGGTCTGCAATTTCTTAAATCAGCAAAGCCAACTGTCACTTGCTCTAAAGTGCACCCTCTCCCAAATGATTGGACATGAAAACTAAAATGTCTTAAGTTTAGAATCGTTCATGCAGAAGAACTACCTTTGGCTCCATTCTGAACAATCTGCAGGCACTGTGCAGAATCCAACGGCTCTTATCACAATGTCTTTATTTTTGCATGTTAAACTACCTAGATTGAGAACAGTGATGCAACAAATGTATTTTACTAGAATCCTGTCTAAAAATGTTAATTTGTCAACTCTAAATGCAGAAGGAACATTTCAGTCTGTTTTGTCCTGGAGTAAGCATTCTGAAATTCCAAGCTTATGCCAATAATGTCCATTTCTCTTTTAGGTTATCATCAGTGTTTTCATGAATAGACACATTGCAATGTCATGCCTGAATTATCAAATCCCAGCCAAATAATGTGCACATTTATATTAACTATAGAGCTAATTGCTTTAGTTGGTCTTTAGTTATTGATGTTGCGTGTCTGTACATTTATATTGCCTGTCACCTTCTGATTATTCTCTCTCTCTCTCTATCTTCATCAAAGTGTCTTGTTTACAGTGACACTGTCTTGACACAGTTTGTTACTTTGCAGCAACCATTTACTTTTTTGTGGCTCTCCACTTTGTGGTCATTGCTAATTTACATATTTCATATGACTCAGATAACTAAGGTTGCACTGTATCTAGGTCATCAACTGGCCATTCAAAAGAGTGCATTTCTTTAAGATGTAGTAGAGCCTGATTATTACTGTTCTTTCTTTTTAAAATAAAATTACAGTTAGTGTATATCTGTCTATACTTTGTAAACTGTCTTTGTGACCTTTTTTTGCATTGACAATGTCTGAGGAAGCAGTTGGATTAAATGTGAAAGCGTTTATATCTGTAACAAAAGTTTTTTATCAGCTTGAGCCTGGAGCCGTTGTGTTGTTCTACTCTTTTTCTGTTTGTGGAATATACATAATCAGTTAACAAATGAATAAACAAACTCATGATGGTCCTAGCTCCGTCATTTCTTGGGGTACAGGTTAAGGAATGATTGATATGTGCGTACCCCCATTAAATGGAAACGGAAATAAATCGGGATTGAAAATCTGTGGAATCATTTGATTTTAGGAATAGGAATTGCAGGTTTTGAGAGGCTGGCATAACGGTTAAGGTGTTTACCTTGCAGATAAAAAGTGCAGAGTTTGATTCTCACATGGGGTAAGTGGCTAGGCTTAAAATAGCCCAGAAAGACAGTTAGCCTAGTATTAACCTGTGAACATATGAACCTATATGTTTCTTATCCAATATTCATTGTTGTACAAAAGGAAAGGAACTTCCATAGTTATGCCAGGACAACAGGAAGCTTCTAAATTTACTTTTTTTTTTTTTAACATCAAGATTATATTTGTCATTGGCTTCATTTGGTATGAGTCGGCTGCAGACCAGTTTATATTTTCATGGGAATGGTGGTGCTAGATATTTAAACTTAGATTAGCATTAGATTTGGAACATGTACAGTCTGAATAATAAGATTTACAAAGGAGTGTGCAGTGAGATCTTCCAAAATGTTTTCACTCTGTCAAAAGATGTTATTATGTGAATAGCTACAATGTTGTCCAAAATACAGGTACAGAAAGAAGAAAATGCATCTAAAGATGTGTAAGTGGGGTCTGTCTGCTGGTACTTGGATAGAGTTCCACCTACAGTGACCATGGTCTGGAACTGACTACTTACATGGAAAACTGGTAGGCCAGTTGTCTTAAATAGACCTGAGCAGTTGACAGCCAGCTTGCTATTTCGGCCAGGATGTCTTATATCACATTCTGATGGAGACACAGCACAGTAAATAGAAACCAGGGAAGCCCACAGACTCCTTGGACCCTGTGCATGCAGAAATGTATGCAGTGGTGAAAAAGGTATCAGTGCATACTGAAATAATGTAATTACTAGGGCCTAAGAGAAAATACAGGCCTGAGTTGCACTGTAAAGGACCTTTACAGCCTCCAGTTATTCTCTGTCCCAGTGCAGGAGCACTCCTGTCCCTGATAGCCATGTGCCTTTTTTAGCTGGAGACATAAAAAGAGAGGAGAACCTATCCAGCAGTGGAACATATCAGAGTACTGTCGAAACAAAAGAGTGGGAAATAGAAGACAGACCACGTGGAGTCAGGTGGTCTGTGGTGACCTTGGCAAAACATTAACCTGTAATAAAGGTCATAATGGTCTCTAGAGGAAATGTTCCTTTAGAAAACATTTTTTTCTTAATTTATATTATCCAGACCAGATGCAGCCATCACATGTGTACATTATTTGGTTTTGTTGTCAGTCAGCATTTTACTTTCTAGTAAGGTAAATAGAAGTTTGTTATACATAATGCAGAAATTCTGAAAGTTGTAATAGATTACATTTCCAAAGATATACAGCAATCCAAAATACCAGTGAATATTTTCACAGATCCTGCACTGTCAGAAATGAACCATAAAGCCTAGCTCTAATGATTACTAAATTACTGTTATTACTCAAATACATAAATCAAATATATGTAGATATATATCAGTCTGTAGCTAAACAAATGAATAATTAAACAGCAAAGTATTAGCATACGTTGCATTGGTTTTAACCTTACTGAAATATACTATGTAAATAAAATACTTTCAGCAGAAAAACAAAATGCTAAAAACCACCATCCAAACAGGAAAAAAAATTAAAATAAGTAGAATATTTATACAGGTGCATTAGATGGAAAAAAAATGTAAAGAGAGCAGTATCCAAAATATAAAATAAAATTTACATTCCAATGTCAAAACAATACATAAATTAGCTTGTCTAGCAATCTAATGCACACTTTGAAAGAATGATTCAAGAATATATTATTCTCTGCAGCAAGCTAGGAAACCAGTATACTGGGAACAATTAATGGATGAAGCCGAAGGCAGTCATGAAACAGGGACCTTTCCCCAAGGGTTGCATAAGCAACAGTCTATGCGCAAAGACTCACTTAAGTTGTTTGCAGTAAATCTTGCTGACAGACCCAGGCTTATTCAGTGGGTGAGATATAACTGCTCAGACTCTGCTCCTGTTAAAGGTGCATTGAGTCACCTATGCAAAATGCTATCCACCCCTAAACTGCAGGCTACAAATAACCTCTGACCTTCAGATTTGAAGGTGAGCTGGGTGTACCCATCTCTTATGAAACCTGGCAGTCCTTTCTTCTGACTCTAAGATGCACTATCAAGTCTCATACGGTCAGATTTTTTTGGATGGCAGTGCTTGTTCAAGTACTTTTAAATTCCCATTAGGTTACACAGATTGTTCATAATGTTGCCATGCATTACTGGAGATACGTATCTGATGATCTATGCGATTGGTCATTATATAGATGGGATCATGTTGCCCCCTCATTAAGCACCCATATTGTATTGTATTACTGCTTAGGTAGTAAATGTCCAGCTAAAGACCTGATAGGAAATTCTTTGCAGCAATAAGGACTTTTGGTTGACATTTGGAAAACAGAAAGCCAAAATGTAATACATATGTGGAATAAGCAATTTAAGCATATTTCTATGAGTCGAAATACCCTCAGAGTCATAGAAACAAGCAAAATCAAGGGGCAGAGCCTAGATGGCCAACTGAGAGCAGTGAATTTTGTGAGATCCATAAACTAGTATAATATAGGAAAAGGTTATTATTTTCAAGTTTAAAATTTCAGAAATCTATAGATAAACTACTAAACTACATAAATATTAATTTTGGTGGAGATATGTAAAAATGTTCCTGTCAAGTAACTTGGAGATATATTGAGTCACTGAATATGAACAACCCAAGGAATTTTCATCCAGATGCTGCTTTGAAAAAAGAACTGCAATTGATGACATCTACCTTAGAGGAGCTACCTTTGAAGATGGATGGCTTTAAAAATGACTTGGAAAACCTCAAATTAAATTCTCAAAAACAGACTGATACTCTTAAGGAACTATTACAGCAACACCATACAAAAATAACAAATGTACAGACTTCTCTAAATGACATTGAAGGGAGACTCAAAGAGGAAGAATTCCAAAAAGAATTTCAGCTTAAACAGAATACATGGCTGCTTAACAAAATAGATGACTTTGAAAACAGGGAAAGGAGAAACAACATAAGGATCTTCGGTCTGCCTGAAAACACTGAAGGAGAAGACCTTATTTAATTCTTAACCTGGATTCCTGAATTTTTAAACTTGAAAGAGGGACTTTCATTTGGAATTGAAAGGGTGCAAACAGCCCTGAGGAAACCTGCTTCTAACTCAACAAATACTCCACCTAGATCCATAATTATACATTTTCTTTCATTTCTGGACAAGGAACTAATATTAAAATCTGCTTGGCGAAAATCACCCTTAAAATACAATCAAAGCCTGATATGGTTTGACAATGATTATTCTTCCAGAATAGTAGAACAAAGGAAAAAAGTCTGGCCAATAATAAAACTGTTAAAACAAAACAATATTAAAGCACAGCTGGCCTTTCCAGCCAAGATGAAAATACTTTTTGCCAATGAGATGAGAACCTTTAATGACTTAGACGAAGTTACTGTATTCATCAAAAACAACATAGTGTCTATCCCAGAAGAAATGGAATGGATGTCCCCTACTCTTAAAAGAATAAAAGAAACAAATCCCTGGACTGATGCTAGATAGAAGAAATAAAAACCTAATTCCACGAAAGCTGTCCCAAAAAATAACTCTTACAGCTACATCTGTCAAAGTATCAACTGATATGGTACATCACTTGTCATCTGTTTTTATTTTTTAAAAAAGAAGGGTTTCTTAAACAACTGAGAAACATTAATGATTTATTCAGAATGTTCAGAGTCCAATAATTCCTCAAAAGTAAAAGGGGCAATATGGCTTGCTATTTACATTATATATAAGCCAAACAAAGCAGCATATAATACAAACATAGACATTTCTATTCCCCTACTTGAACTCAATGAATACTTATCTTGTTCATTTTTCATTGATTTTACTTATAATAATTTAAGTAATGAATTAACTAATTCAACAAGGTACCATTCATCAGAGTTCAAACTCAAATGTAACAAATTAACATCATATATAATAGCAGTAACAGTAGAGTGTTTTGAAAAAAAAATGCTGTCATGGAGACTAATGTCTTCTTCAGTTAAAGTATGATTTAGAAATGTCATGTATATCCTGGTTAAATAATAGTAGCAAGCTCTTAGTACAAATGTCATCATTATTCTGTCTAAATATAGTTAATATCAATTATGGCAGGTATCGTAGCTTTGAGTGCTGTTTGATCATTCCTGATATGGTGTGCGTGGATGCAGCCGTGTCTGACAGCTAGTACAAATGTCATTATTATTCTGTCTAAACATAGTTAATATCAGTTATGGCAGGTATAGCTTTGAGTGCTGTCTGATTAAGCCTGACATGGTGTGTGTGGATGCAGCTGCATCTGGCAGCTGTTGTATCTTGCCGTTTTCATCTCCGGGAAGCTGTGGGTTGTGGCTTGTGATCGAGGTTTACTGATGCTTGTGTATTAGGAAGAGACATTTGGTGTTTTAGCCTGGATCCAGGGGAAGGGGTGGATAAAACTGTGATTTGGGATATTTTGGCAGAGAATAGTTTGTTTATACATCTGCTGAGTGAGAGGTGGGAAGGCTGTTTTTTTATTTATTTATTTATTTTTTATCTATTTGCTCTCCATTCTTTTCCTGGCTGCTGCCTAGTTGAAAGGGGGAGAATTTAGGATTGAAGCTGCAGTGAAGTGAAACTTTGCTTCAGGTGCATCGTGAGCCTCTGGTATGCAGTACACAGACACACTAATGGAAACAGACACTCCCAGGTTGCTATGGTAATGGAGACAGAGTGACGATAATGCTTGATGGCTCTGAGGAGCCTCCAAGATAATTCTCTGGACTGAAGTTTTTGGTTTAAAAAATAAATAAATAAAATGGCTGTTTTAAACCACATGTACACATATTGATGGTCTCCCAACATTTTGTTTAGCTCATTAAGTTGATTTGTGCTAAAAAAAAATGCAAATTTATATTTAAAATGTATTTTGGTCTAAACTCATTAAGGACATACTTAAGAGTGGAAGTCTGAGTTATTGTAAAAGACTGAGAGTACTTGGTCTTGTGCAGTACCCTTTGCAGTGGTCCGGGAAGTGAGCTTGCTCGGACTTGTTGGACATATGGGGATAGCTGATTCTAGGGGTGCTTGGGGTTGCTGGGAAGTGCTAGAGAGTCATCAGATTTCCTTTGTGGAAATATCTGTGGGAATGGAAGGTGTGTTGAGTGGTTCACTGGCAGAGTGGCCACTGCATGGAACAGGCTGGTAAAATGGAACAGGACAAATATTGGTTTAGATATTTTAAGAACAGCCTGGAAACGCACCACATGAACTAGTGAATGGTATTCTGGCAAAACTGGATGGGCATTGTTGCCTGTGCGTGAAGTACTGATGTGTGTATGTAAGGATGGAAATATACTTATAACAAATAAGAAACTAGAAGGGTTTCAAAGTCTGTGGACTGTATAAACATGCTTGGAAGGAGCTAATAATAAGAATAAGCATTATAACTTGTGGTCTCTCAAATAACTAAGCAACAGCCAAAAAAAAAAACCCACTAGTTATGTAATGTATGATTTTAGTAAATCTAGACATAAAATATATAATCGTCATACAAGATGAAGCAGTCTGCTGAATTTAGATATTAGACGGGCTTTAATAACATGGGCGTGTATATAATAACACTACTGTCTTAACTTGTCATAAGTAGCATGTACTACATTGAACATCAAGGGGAAGCATGATGATTTTCTTTTATAAGTAAATATGCATAACAAGTTATGTAATTGCTTTAACTTGAATTGTAGTGTTTGTAACCCATCTTGACTATAAATAATACTTAAGCGGTTACCAAGGTAACTAATGTTTTATACATGACATCAAACTGACAAAGTTGTTCAAGAGAAACAATAGAAGCCTGAACTTGAAATGTCACAGAATGTAACAATCATATTCTGAACAAATAGTATTAAATTGGCAATCACTTGGTTTAACCTTTGCTGATTATACAAAATAGAATGTTGCCATTTAAATCTAAAAACTTTCAGTATATGCCATATAATGGCAATTTATGAATATGGAAAGGGAACTTGAAATCATTAATCACAATAAGTGAATTTCTAGTTTTTAACCTATAATTTTACTCATTTTATAATAAGAAATGACAGATATGAAATTCCTTATGTGTAGGAAATGGGAGTAAGAGGGATGCACTGATAATTAAAATGCACTAACTTTCATTGATGTTCACATAAAACAAATTGATACTTTAAGTAAGTTAGCAACAAACAAAGTGATTACTTAAATGCTGGCAAACAATGAAATATAACTTCTGCTATATCTAGTAAAATACATTGTATTATAAACATTAAGTATAAATATTACTATCTATTTATATTAAGTAATACGTTTTGAAAGACTTAATCAGTAAAGGTGAATATGTTAAATAACTGTGTGCTATAATATTTTACTGAGGTTTTCTATATGATACATCCTACTTTACTATGATTGAATTGCTTGTCATCTATCTTTCATGTAAACATTAATTACTTATACAAAAAGTAGACATTTATATTGTATTATAATTCTTTCTAATCTACAATAGTACTATAGCTGTTCAAAAGAACATAAATATTGCTTATTCCTATTACAGATATTCTCCATATGATAATTCAATTTATGGAGCTCAGATTTCTGGATTATCAAGTTATGAGTGATAATCTGATGTACTTTGGTTTATCCATTAAATTAGGAATGATTTTCATTCCATGGCTAGTGCGGATCTTAGTTTTGTTAACATTTATTAATTTAAATTTATTTCACAAAAACATTTTTAGTATGCCTTACCAGAACAGTACTTTATTGATAAACACTTAAAGTATAAAACTTATAATTTCCTTTAAAAGCTCAAACATGTACTTTATAGTTATCAGAGGAAAATGTTTAATAGTCACAATCAAACAAAAAATACATAATCTAAATAACCTAAGATGGATTTAACTTTATTATCTTTATATACCAGTGGCTTAAAGAATCCTAGCAAGAGATCAAATCTACTGAAATATTTAAAACTGAACAAAGCACAATTTATCTTCCTTCAAGAAACTAATTTCAAAACAAATGACAATGAGAAATGGAATCCTAAGGAATATATGATATTGGCGCAATCCACTTATAAGACAAAGACATAAGGGGCAACAATTTTATGGAAAGCAAATGTGGTTAACCCAGAAATCATTTATTAGTATGAAGATAATGAAGGCCCTATGGCATTAGTAGTAGTTAAATATAATAACAGAATATGGACCCTAGCCAATCTATACTGGTTTCCCAGGCATTGGAACAGAAACTGTTAAAAACACTTGGATTTCATTTCCAGTAATTATAAAGGCAACTTAATATTGGGAGGAGATTTTAACTGTATATTTGAAATTTCTGAAACTACAAATAAAAGATGACTGCATACATCTGCTATATCAAAAGCTTTAAACAAGTGGGTAGAATCATTTCCTCTTGTAGATACTTTCAAATTTAAAGAAGATAAATCGTTGTTGTTTTCCCATCAACATCATAGATTTGGTACACAAACTAGAATAGATAAAATATTTGCTGCCCATGACTTACACTCTAAAATCATTAATTTCTCAGTCACTCCCTGTCCTTTTTCAGACCACAATTCATTGATACTAAAACTTCAAAATGGGTACAAACTATTAATCTTTAACTCCACAATTCCAGCATGTATAACTAAAATTAAAGAGTTCAAACCCTGGTTAGTATCTGAATTACAGTTCTTCTTAGATATTAATTACACCACAGAGATAAATAAAATAATGATATGGGACTCATTAAAAGCTTATGCATGTGGTAAAACCCTAACTTGGTATAAAAAAAAAATCAGAGAATGGGATTCTGAATTATTAGTTCTACAATCCAAACTTTTCTCAGTAAAAACTGAAAAAAACAAAATCATTTGGAGATGAAAAACAAAGTAGACATATTAAACATGAAATAAAATGAAATTCTAACACATAAAACTAGTTTAGCTTTAGAAAAAAAATTAATACCTTGGCCACTTCTCCCGAATATCTATATAATTTATCCACAAGAATCAAAATGCAGTCAAAAGCTAATAACATTAAAATTATCTTCCATGAAAAGAAAGGGGAAAATGTCTTGGATAAAGGTGGCATTCTTGATGCCTATAGAAATCACTATATGGAACATTTTTAAAAAGAAAATATACATATTGATCAGTTAAATCTGGATGAAAAATGTTCTAATATAAAAAAAAACAGAAAAATTAAAACTAGATCTGCAAGCGCACATATCCTACAAAGAAATTGCAGATACAATAAAAGAGGGTAAAAATAATAAAACTCCAGGTATAGATAGCATAATTTTGGAAATATATAAACTTTTTCCTTCAAAGATACTATCCCTCTTCCATAAAACTCTATTAGAAATTCAATCATAAGCTTTAATACCTTCTTGGAGATATTCCTTAATCACACCAATCCTAAAGGAAAACAAATCCCCAAACCTCTGTACCTCATATAGACCTATATTACTATTATTAAATAATGACTATAAGATATTCTTGACAATATTAACTAACAGAATGAAAATACCGCTATCCAAAACAATATATATATATATATATATATATATATATATATATATATATACACACACACACACACACATACACACAAATAATTTAGCATATGTCAAGTTAGGTCCTTTTACCTCTGAATCTATACATATAACAAAAGCCACTAAACAGGGATGTCCCATGTCACCTATTCTATTTGCTCTGGCTATTGAATTATTGTCAGATTCAATTCATAACAATATAAAAAATCAAAGGAATAGATGTTTATGAACAATACAATTCTAAAGTAATGCTATTTGCTGATGACATATTACTGACATTATTTAATACAAAAGAGACATTAAAAGAATTAGATATATTAATTGAATAATTTCATATGTCTTCAGGACTCCATTTCAATAAATCAAAATCAAAATTTTTATTTTTAAATAAAAAAAGAACTGCACACTAAGGGGGTCACATTATAGGGAAACAAGAATTTACCATAAAATATGTAGGAATTGAGTTATGCAAGGATAATAATGAATTAGTCTAAAAAATTACAATAATATCATCAATGCAATTAAAATCTATGTGGAAAAATGTAACAAAATAATATTAACATTTGAAGATAGACTACAGTTAATAAAAAATGTTTTACTGCCCAATATCCTATATATAGCCTTGGTAATACAACTGTTACCAGAAAGGAATATATTTAAAGAAATAAATTCATGCCTAATAAAATTTTTATGGTTTCCCAAAAGAAACAGAGTAGCTTTAATACATCATATCAGACCATGGAAATAGGGAGGATTAAACTTTCCTGATATAGAAACATATATAAAAGCATCAATGTCTAAAACAATCTCAGATTGGATAAGTCCAAATTACTCTGCAAATTGGACAGAATTAATAACTGTAATATCAATAAACAACAGGTAAAAATTTGCCATGACTCATATTATGTATTAGTATGCAATATAACAACTAAACCCATTAAAACTCATATGATTAATTATTACATTGACTTATTTAGGACAATTATTAATGCAAATATAGATTTAAAATCTGGTTTGATCTTATAACACCATTTATAGTCACAAAGAACTTTCCACATAAAATATATACAGAAATTATCAATTCCTGGAAACAGGATTTGTTTGTTGGCTTCAGTGTATCAAAGAACTAAAAGTTTTAGATATGCAAGTAATAAAAACAACATAAAAAATTCCACAACAGGACTTCCTAACTTTACAGAGTATTCTGTCATATTCACAAGATTTAAGTAAAATAATTAACAATTCTTCATTTAAAAAAAATACCTACATTTACCAAATACTTATATGAAATCATATATAATGACCTTGACCTGGGGAACAGTATTTCAAAATTTTACAAGATATTGATAAACTATAAAACAACACCCAAAACCTCATATTGGAAATATATAGCAAAAGGGCACTCAATACAGTTAACTGAAGATATTTGAACAAATATCTTATGGATAAAATGTACATCCTTTACACAAAACAGGAAAGTTTTTAATTGGAAGTGCTTGCAAAGAGCATTCTTAACCCCAGACAGAATTAGTAAAATTAGTTCTTCCATAAAAGGAATATGTGGGAGACGTGAGCAAGTACATAATGCAGACTGGAACCACATTTTCTTTGATTGTGTTAAAATTAAGACATTTTTGGGATGGTATTAATAACTTTCTACAAGCTTTATTTAATGAATCATTTTATTTAACTAAAGCTCTTATATTATTGAATGTGAACAAAAGTCCTCATTTGAATAGGTCAAATATGTATCTAGTATGGACTATACTTGCAATTTCAAGGAAGTGTATAACAAGAAGATGGAATTCAAACACAATACCAACTTTGGAAGACTTTTACGGCCTACAGAAGACCACAGCATTATTGGAAATTAAAATTTAAGAACTAAGAATTTATCCAAAGCCATATATCAACAACCCTTGGGGAAAAGTCTTATCTTTGATTGACACTATACAATAATTGATCAGACACTCTAATAATGGATTGGACATACTTATAAAGTAATTGTATACATTAAGATGTTATATTGTCAGGCTAATGTAAATAGTGTACATAGTTATTTAAGATGTTATGTATAAATACTATGGAATTCATTCAAATGTATTTAAAAAAAAAAAAAAATTTTGAGAAACAAGCAGTCAGTACTTTCAATAATCCTAAAGTAAGTGTGAATATCTCACAAATATATGGATGGCTGAGTGGATATCTTCAAATGGGTCTACTCCATAATATCAACACACCACAATGTTGAATCTCATTTTATTGAGACCAATTCAGCAAAACCTCTGTATATCAAAATCTCAGAACATCGAGTCCCATTCCATCAAACTTTGGCATCAAAACTACTAAGATGCTACAGGCAAACCACCTCCTCAACTTCCAAACATAATTTAATAAAATAACATAGCTCTTTCAACACTTTTGCAGGGGAGAAAGCCTGCTGGCACCCCTCCACACCCCCCCTGTATATTTTATATGCCAGCTCTGAGATTGCACTACAGTGAGGTAAGGATAATTTTCCCGATCCCTACTGTACTGCAATCTCAATTCAAAATGTTGAAAAGCAATAATGTTCTTGTGTCATACAGTTTAAAAATGTAGCAACAATGCATATGCCTACAGTGCAATCATCCTTAACTACTTAATCTTGTTACATGTTTTTATGTTCTACCTCTTTAAACTCAAAATGCTTTATGGGAATTTCCTCTATTTTATTGTTCAGCTTCTTTTCCTGTAATAGAATGTACCGTATCACTTTCTGACAGTTAAATCTTGCAGGTTTTCTGAGTACATTCCACAGACTGTATTTGAAATATTGGTGAAGGCATTTAATGAAATGTGAGTCGATGTTCTCAGTTTTCAATATACAAATGTTTCGCTGACTTGGTCTTGATAAAATGAGATTCGATGTAGTGTGTTGATATTATGAAGTAGACCCCTTCAAACACACCATTCTCAGCATTAAGCTATGATGACAAAACATTTATAGGATTGCTAAAAAAAGAATAGCAATAATGTTATGCCTGATGGGGCTTGACCGTTATGTCCTTATCACATGGAGATGAACTCTTGACAGCATAATAAAAATACAGTTATTTATCATTATGATGCAAAAGAGATGGGAGTCCCCCTTTGATAGTAAGGTTTACTACATAAAAAGGCTTTTGCCAGGGTCAAAATTGTGTAAGTTATGTTTCATATTTATAATTAGTGTTTACCAAAAGTTAAAATTAATCAAGGATTATCAGATGCCTTTTATTTGCACAAATAAACTCTTTGGGATATGCTATGTCACCACTTCTCTTTGCATTGTACCTGGAACGATGGCTTCATTAATTAGAACTTTCTAGGTTCAAAGTTTTAGATGGACAGAAATTCAGATTAGATTACCATAACTTGCATATGATGTGCTAATTAAGCTGGCCAACGTAAGGTAAGATCTACCATAGTTCCAGTAATTGTGTCTGTTGTACATCTAAGCACAATCTCCAAAAATGCCAAATTATTGTTACTGGAGATGAAAAAAAATGAATGCTCATTCTGGGTATAAAATAAAGTTAAAAACAAAAGTCTTGACACTCAGTTATGGCCCTATTCATATGTTGGGTCAACTTTATCCAGATTTATGAATATATACAATAATTAATTTTTAGGGGTTTGTTTAGCTAATTTATTGCCCTTTTAAGTTAGAGAATCTTAGGAAGAGGTGAAGGGTAATTTACTTGAGAAGACTTATGACTGGAGTTTAATGATACTGGATGTTGTCCACAAAATACAAGTCATCAAAATGTTTCTGCCCATCTTAATAGTATATTTTACTAGCTCAATTCTACTATTAAGGGATGATTTGTAAGGGAAAATGTACTAGCTAATCTCACAAATAGGCTAGTGGAAGTTGGAGGAGATGTTATACAACATTATAGATACAATCTACTATTAAGGGATGATTTGTAAGGGAAAATGTACTAGCTAATCTCACAAATAGGCTAGTGGAAGTTGGAGGAGAGACCAAAGTTAGAGACATAGGTCAACTGTAGCACTTGCATTCAAAATCGACCCACAGTCAGTATTGTCCTTAAATGGAAGCCCTAAGACTCACATTGCTCATGAAGAAGATTGGTATTTTTTTTCAAAGAAGGAATAGGTAGTCTTTTGCACAAAATAGCAATTGTAATTCTGTGTAGATTACAAGAAACTGAAAAATGAAACCACAATGGAAAAAGCTTCTACAAATTGATAAAGCCAGCAAATCGGATCTTTTTAGTGAAGATAATGTCATGAGCAAATAGTACAGGAAAATGTTGTATGGAAAATGTTCACTACTATAAAAGTTCTCAGACCATGAGAACTTACTCTTCAGTTTTTAAGAAATGTTTAGTGAGGTTCAATGCGTTGCCAAATGCTTGATCAGAATTATATTTCTCATTGTACACATTTCCAGATACTGTCATTTAACTTTTTTAAAGACAAATTTTCCTGGAAAACTTTTATAACTTATTTTCAATGATGCATTGGTAAGTCAGTCATAAAATTAAAAACCCTACAGATACGCTGTGGTATAATTTTCTGCATTGTCTTACACAAAAATGCCAATAACTCTTAGAGCTAAACATGATGTATGTGTTACAGCTAGTTTATGTCGAAAGCCTGATTGGCATCGAAACTGTTTACAGACAGCTAGCTACCACCTGCCAGGGCTGCTGCCATTCTTGCAAGGTAAAGACCCAATGAAGCACAGACACCACACAACAATTAGCAAGTTTGTGTGTGAGTGTGTTGTATATATGATACTGTCCAACTGTTTATAAAAGAAAAAAGTACAATTTGTGAGACAGACATTTAAATGGAAAGGTAGTTGCAAAAATAGGGGTAGCCTATTATATAATACTAACAAAAATGTACATATTATAGGATAGAAAAATGGAAGAAGATCCTTCATATATTAATATTTTAACATTGTTTTGTTCTGTTGTTTCCCTAGTGGCATGGGCCATGGTTGAAAAGGGTCCTCAGGCAAGTTCACTTATCAGTTAAATGCAATTAATTAAATACATGCAAAGTATGTATGAAAATATTTTATTGCACATAGTAGCATTTCAAATTATAGAGTTTCTGCAATGTTTTCTTTCTATTTAATAATTTGTCTGATAGAAAGGTAAAGGCATTTGTTTCAAGTAGGTCTTTACTATCTTCCAGTTAAGGTAAAGTTGTAGATGATTTCAATAACTGCAAGATCATTAACTATAAAGACCAAAGTGTGAAGAAGGAAGTCTAATTTTATTGTACCCTGGGGTATTCCCCTTGCTTCAATTTACAGTTATCTCAGAGTTACTATATATAAGTATCTGGTGTGTGGGTGGCACAGCCCACATGTTGCATGCACATTAATTACATTACAGCAGATTTGTACTGACTGTAATTCATTATGTTTTTGCAATGCACTTGTGTTTATAGTTATGGGATTTGCAGTTTTAGGTCTCAGACATTCACCAGGAAGCCTTCATGGTCACTTCATCAGTCTAAGAAAGTGTTAGCCTGAAGCCTAATGCACTTAGTAGTTTTCTGTGTAGCTGTCATTCTATTTCTCCTTATATGATTAATACAGACATTATTGTAAATGCTATGTTCAATGTTAAGCATAATTGTTTTCACACCAAAATGGTTATTTATATTTTAATATATATATATATATATATATATATATATATATATATATATATGTGTGTGTGTGTATGTATATATACACATACATAATTTTATGTATATAAGACAAAAACAGATAATTAAATAACAGAATTCAATAGTACCAGTGTAACATTAGCAGTGATAATGAAAGTTTAACTGAATTACATTTTTTTAAATATCAGTGTTTGTCTCTTGTTAGTCCCGTGTATGTTCTATAACAAAATCAAATATCTGTTAGGGGAATTTAATCTAGAAAAGTAGTTCTGAGGCATAAATACTTTTTTATATTTAAAAGTTTAACACAAGATCAGAATGTAGATTTGTAAAACTGAATGTAATTATTTCTTGGAATATGTGTCTAGGTAGCATTTTTTTTTCTTGTTCACAGAATCTAAATTAAAAAAAAAAGGCTAAAGAACACAGATCTACTGCTAGAGATGGCCTGCCATCACAATTCTTTTAAGATGAAGTTTGAATTGTGGACTGTTATATCTCACTAGAATTTAATATAGCATTTGCTCCTAATCTGAATAAAATATCCTGTCAAGAAATTAAGAAAAGACTAAATTAAAATAAGCAAAGTAGTTATGGCCTCATAGGAGGTTACTAGGCTAATGACCCTGGGGCCCTTCCAAGTCTAACCAAGAGTTTATCCCCAAAAAGAAACCTCAGTCAGCACCTGTCAGTGAGGGACACAGATGGAAACCCTGGGACAAATTTGTGGTTTCCAATCCACTCATCAAGGCTGCACTTGAAGAGGGTCAGTGAGTTGCTCTGTTTGACGTGTATTGGAAGTCTATTCCAGAGATGGGGCAGCCTCTGGGAGACAAACCTGTCTCTCCAGCAGGTTTTGTTGATGTCACATATTAGATTCAGGTGTTTTGAGCAGGTAGTGCATGAGGAGTTAGACTTACAGATATGGAGCATCTCTAGTAGAGCAGGGTCTGAGATTGCCTTATAGGCGAGCCACAGATCACCCCTGAGCAGTCTGTATGATATAGAGTAGAGTGATAGTGATTTGAGCAATTTCCTTTAAGACAGATCACAGTTAGTTTGGAACTGGTTTCTCTCTCTTTATTCAGATCCCCAGTAAGACTCCCCAATAGCACAACTATAGGGTTAAGATCTCAGCCGAGTGCTCAAGCCAAAACCTCCAGCACCCTCTCTGTCCAACCAGTACTTCATGTCCCTGCCCAAGTAGCTCACACACACACACACTTTGAGATTTGATTTATATAGAAACACACAAACAGCCCTGGGGAAGGCTGGCACAGATTCACTAGCTATGACCCCTTCTGTCCAGACTATAAAGTAGTACCAGCTGCCACGAACCACTCTTATCAGCTACTATAAGGTCCTTCCCAAAGGGTGACCAATTCTACTGTGTAATGTTACTATTATCCAAATGGTAAGTGTGTCTAAGTCTAAGGCTATTTGAGTGCCCTATACAGTGCCACCAAATACATAGGCAAGTACTCTAAGAGCTTAAATATCCTTAAACAAACCAGCCACAATTAAAAGGTTTAAATACATTTAATAAATAATAAAAGCACAAGGCAATACTCAATAACTCAATAGAGTGACAACAGAGTTCAGAATCACAGGAAATACTTTAAAACAATATTGCAGGATAGTCTCAAATAAATACAGAAAACATTTAATCTTACTAACTTCATATCTATCTATAAGAGAAATCACTGTAATCTAAGTCTTACTTATAGAACCAGGCAAGTGCTTATGAAAGGATGTTGTCAGATCCAAAGACAAATACAAAATACACAGACTCACTCTCTAAGATAGTTCTTAAGTTACTATCAACTATTTCTGCTGGGTTATCTCAGATTACATCATTCTTTGTCACCTCTGTGTCAAATATACTTATTTTTCAGAAGTTTGCCTGGAACCGGAAGTCGTAAAACAGTTACACTTTTACCTTTGAAACCTGTAATTATTTCTGTTTCCAGACAATAGAAAGAATTTCTAGCTGTAGACCTCCTGTTATCTTGCTGTATTAACTAAGTTTATAACACATCGTAAAACTCCTCACTTATTTTCTCAGAGTTTGCAAGTTAACTCTCTACTTTTCCAGTAGGGTACACTATGGTTACACTCTTGAAGCTCAGCACATAACATGTAGTTCTCTTACATTTATAAGACAAGCCTATGGATCATATTAATATTCACAAATGGCATATGATTATTTACAAAATTCCAGTTAGCTGGGCTGGCAGCATTTCAGTTTGTCACACAGACTACTGCAAAAATTATTGTTAAACAGTTATTTGCATTCAAACATTGTCAAGATGGTACAATAAATCAGATAAATTAAAATATTTAATATATGGGTATAGTTCACAGAATAGTAGTGTCCAAAATCAGAGGAGAAAAACACAACTAGAACTCAACAGAGCAAAATACAGAAAATATCAAAGCATTTTTATGGGCATCCAGTAGACGTTTCTGGCACAGTAATCCCATCATGGTGTGCATGCATAGAATCCTACCATGTGCTAAAGAAGTGCATATTCGACAAAACGGATTGCTAATGTACTGCACAGAACTAGGGCAGTACTAATACACTTATAGACCTTTAAATAATGTACATTTCATCTGTTTGATGGAAAAATTAATTAAACAGACTTTGGTGTTGCACTTACTGAAGCAACAGCATTCCGGCTGATAACAAAACAACATGTCTCAAAACTATTTTTAAACCTTTCCCATCAGTGGAGCTAAGCTGCAAGATACTTTGGACTCTGTGTAGCCAAATTCAAGACAACTAATTCGTATTAATATATGTAATTCATCAATCTCTTGCTGGCTGTCAGTACTGAAAAACCTCTAAATGCATCACTTACCTGGCAATTTGACTGTTGCATATGGTTGTACCTAATTTCCAATGTACAGTGCACATATCAAACTTAACTTTGTTTTATTATATTGTATCCCATTGTACTTGTTATTTATTCTGCTTTAAAGTGAAATCAGTCAGTTGTGACTAGTGTTTTACTTCTGATTAACAATTTCAAATAAAATAAATAATGTGTTACATCCATATCATGTGATCTCATTTCACCTATCTTTACCTCCAGTAGCTATGACTTGTAGTCTGTTGCATCATTACAATTTTTCAACAACTTAAAAATAAAATAAAGTAGGGAAAATAAGGAGCAGAGAATGTCTCCTTGTTGAAATGTTGGCACTCGAAATGCCAAGTGCTGGCACATGGGAAAAATAATAAAAAAATCATGAGCATTGCTTTTCTCCTTTAGACATCTTTTTTTGTAGGGGACAAGCCCTCTGTACCCCCAATATAGGGAAAAGCCCCCACACCCCCAGACATATATACATAGCTCTGAGACTGCCATACTGCAGACAAAAGTGAATATTCAGAAAAATGGCTATCTCAGACTTAGTATATATAAGTTAATTTCCTCACCCATTCAGTCAGTGTGTTTTGGGACCCTCTCTGTCATTTCAAATGGTAACTGAAGAGAAAAAGATTTGACTCTATTACTTGAAAAAGAACTTGCTTCATGTTATTACATCAGGCACAAACAAATACTTATCAAAACGTTTAATGTGGTTGATAAGGATTATCACACCGTCTATACAATATTCCTAGCTATGGCCTTTGACAAGATCATATATAGTTTGAGGGGGGGGGGGATCTTCCCCATATGAGACAACCAGAGAGCCTCACTTCTCCCAATTAGTTGATGTGACTCACTATAAACAGATTAATGTCTGGCTCTGTAGGGAGCCAGTGTCAGAGTACAAAAAATTAACATAGTGCTTTAGCAATAATAATAGCACAGTAGTCTACCTACTTATAGATGACCGAATTCAGTGAAGTTACATTTGTTAGCTCACTCTTCATGAAGTCATATTGTATCTGATTTAAAAATGTAACAGTTTCATTTAAAATAGATTTATGTGACTGGACATAACAGGGAGCTTACCTGACTAATTGGAGCTTGGTATAATGATTAAGGTATTTGACTGACAGACACAAAGAACAAGGTTTGATTCTTACCTTGCGGAAGGAAATTGGCTAGGTTTATAATGGCCTATTAAAAAAGCTAGCCTAGTAATTATCTATGAATGTAGGGGTTGGGAGGTTGACATAATGGTTTTAAGTGTTCACTTTACAGATACAACGTGCAGGGTTTGACTCTCATATGGGTTAATTGGCTAAACTTACAATGGCCCACAAGGGCAGTTAGTCTAGTACTAATCTATGAATTAGTGGTCGGCAAACTAGAATTTTTGCTAATAAACACTACTGCTTGTACTCACTTGTGTGATTCCCATATAAAGTAGCTGCAACTTAGGAAAGGCTTGGTAATCAAAACTGATAAAAGACCGTCCTCAAAAGAAGTTTTTGCAAGAAAGGGGAGATAGTGTTTGCACACAGTAAAATATGAATATTGCCCTTAGAGAAAAACTAAACTAGTAAACCATGACAATTGCAGAAAAGTGTAAAAAAATGCCAAAAACTTGTAGCTTATTTGGGCCAGGTCTATCTATTTGTAATCTTAAGTAATTTAAGTGAGTTTGCATATCTGACAGTGAGGCTGTCCAGTAAATTCATACAGGAAATAAATGTCTTTCTCTATTAGTGCATATACCAGTAGTGTAGTTTACAGTATGTATTCCCTAACCATCTGCTATACCCTACTTGAAAATTCTTTCATTTAGTGTTTTTCTCTCAGATGAAATGCTAGGAGAGTTAATCCTTGATGGTTAACTACTTTGCAACAACAAAGAAAAGAAGAGTTAACTAACATCTGGAACAGTTCTGAGACAGAAAGATGAGGGCATTTTGCTTAGAAAATATTTTAATGCTGGCCTGGCTACAAACAAAAGTGATGACATCCAAAGATCAAAAGTTCATCTGCTGTCTGAAAACTTCTGTGTTATTAATGTGATTTATTCAGCTGCACTCTGGAAGCTGTTGGATTTCCAGTATGACTTATCTTTTCTGCTGGCGTTACGAAAAGCATAGCACATAATGCATCTTACGTCACCAACTAATGTGTTTATTGTGTGCTCGGGATGTGCAATGAGCCTCAGTATTGCAAAAGATGGAGAAAAGCAAAAAAATACATTATGCTGGCTAACCATAAAACATTCAAAGTTGCTTTAGCCACCATGTTAATCACTTAGCTGTTTCATTGTGACCTCTGCTGCCATTATGAGCAGAAGTATTATTTGAAACAATTCAGAAGTAATCCTGTGTTGACTGCCTGATGCCTGCAGAAATGTGCATAGTCTACTCCCAGATTTCCAAGCTGTGCAGAATGTCACTGCAGCCCTTATATGCTTTGACTATAAGGAGATGAAAGAAGGCAATCCACAGTTAGTGATACTGGCTTAAAGTAACTTTGTTAGTCATAGTGGCATAGCAGAAGAAGAAGGTACATAAAATAACAAGGAAAGACCTGAATGGAGGTGAGTCTGTACAAATCCAGTCAAGGAACAGATGTCAAAAATTCAACGTTTAAATGAAAGTCTGTCTGTACAGTAATACTCATCATTCACCTAAGACATAGTAAGGAATATTATGGAGAATAGAATCATTGGTAAATATTTATTGCAAGTCATTCAAGGTGAGGCAGTGGCTGACAATAAGAAGAGTGAAGGTGATTCCCCTGGGAATGGAGCAATGCAGACAGGAAATCTAACTAAAGTGGTAGGTACTGCATTCCAGTCATTTCTGATGCAAGCCATTTGCTGAATATGTAGAACTTTTCAGGACTTAGAGCCAAGGCCGCCTGGAGTACACAATGGTGCATTCAAATTAAAATATGCTCTGCTACAGTTCATTGACCATGTGATCTGTATAATGTGTTTGTTTATGTTGCAGTCTCTGTAGTTCAGCAGATAGCACACATGTCTTGGGTGATGAAAGATCAGAAGGCTGTGGGTTCCATTCCCAAACCAGGTAGTTGGGTTAAATCTTCAGTATTGACAGTGTATTATAGCATAAAGGGGGTGCTACATTCCTGAGTGTGCTGTCCTTTAGATGAGATGTTAAAAAGAAGACCTATCTGCCTGAGTTGGTGAGAGCTTAGGTGGATGCAAAAAGTCCCACATCACTTTTCAAAAAGAGTTAGGGGTCCTTTATTTAGCACAACATAAAAATATATTTACAAATTTACAAAATGTGCATACATACAGACATATATATATATATTTTTTTACTATTTATCATTTTTCTTAAAACTTCCTCATTCTTATTCTTTCATAACTGACCCCCACTCCTTCTACAATAATAAGCTGATTTTTTGCAATATATCTGCCAAAATCCATTTTCTGTTAAACAAATTGTTATTGTTTTTCATTCCAAATAGCCCATACTGCATAAAATAAATTATTCACCCTTCTCGCATATTCTTTCTTCTTGTTCTTATAATATCCCTGCTTACTCAGACTCATATTTATATTGTTTGTCATTAATATTCTCAAATAAATGTTTCTTCACACTTTTTCTAGAGTTTCACCACTTTTACATTTCAGAAAAAACATACTGTTATCTCTTCTCCCCCCCCCCCCCAAATAAACACACTCTTTCAACTTTCTTTTTACATGGCATGTTTCTCTTTACTGGTAATTTATTTATTGCCAGTTTCCATAGGAAATCCTGACACGTTACTATCTTGGTACAACACTTTTTCCTTACTATAATGGCTTTAATCACTTCTTATGGTAATTGTTTCCATTCATTTACATAACAATATTGTTTCATGACATTATTATACCACATCCTTCTATTTTTCTCTGTATCATCAATTTTTATTTTCCGTGTTTGTTTATTTTATTTATTTATTTACATTTGGTAATTGGGAAAGTGTGACTGGGTGTAAAAAGAAACCCATTCTCAGCGGAGGCCTGGGGAGAAAAGCTCCACGTGCATCTTAAGAATACAAATGCATACTATTACAGACATTTTACAGTATAAACAATAACATATTTCAGACAATACATAATTCAAAAGACAAATTGAGATATGCTGTACAATTGAGAGATACAGTAAGTACAGGTTTTTTGAAGTAAAAAATAAGTTAAATATAACAAACTTAAGAGAGTTTGAATATAGCAATTAGTTGGATAGAGCTAGAATAGTAAGAGCAAACAATTTTACAGCAACTTAGCCTGGCTAGCACACGAACAAAGCCAGGAGTCATTAAGGAAACCTTTTAGGAAGTTTTTAAACTGATGGGCATTGATAGTAGTTCTAATAGTAAAAGGAAGAGAATTCCAAACCTTTGCTACATTGTGAGAATATAAGGAATTACCAACAGTATTAGTTGATTTGCTCACTTGTAGTAGTGATTTATTTTCAGATCTAAGATTACGGTTGGTAACATAACAATATAATATGTTTAACAGAGCTGGAATTTTTTCAGCCTGATATAATAGTTTATGTGTCATGATTAGTTGATTGTATGATAATACCTTTGGTAATTCTAGTCAAGATAGTTTTTTTTAAGGAGTAACAGTGGTGCTCATGATGTGGACACCCAGTAGCAAATTTTGCTATATTGTTATAGCATATATTAAGTTTCTTTAGATCTGCCTTTTTTAGATTAACAAGAATAGGGGAGGCATACAGCAAGGGTGACAGGAGATGGGTTCTAGAAATAACAATCCTAGAGGTATCAGTTAGGAATTTTTTGCTCCTGTATAAGATGCCCAGTTTTTTTATGAACTTTCTTTATTGTTTGGGATATATGTAGATCAAGCCATAGATTATTATCAACTATAACACCAAGTAATTTTGACTGAGATTCAGGGATGGTTTTTGTATTATTGCCAGAAGTAATATAGATGGAGATAGAGATGTTTGAGAGTCTAGTAGGATGGAAGATCATAAGTATTGTTTTTTGGGGTTAAGATTGAGATGAGATTGAGGTAGCCATAATTCAATATCTGAGAAGGACTTCTGGGTTATGTCTTGGAGGTGTTGAAGTATATGTGCTGCACATATAAGTGTTGTGTCATCTGCATATTGGATAATGGAAGCTAGTGAAGTAGCATTACTAAGGTCATTTGCAAAGATACTGAAAAGTAAAGGGCTAAGGATAAATCCCTGTGGAACCCCTAATGTGATGGGAAGAAGTGGGGAGAGGTCATGCTGCCATTGTACTGATTGTTGGCGACTGAATAGATAACTCTGAAACCACATGAGAGCAGAAGGGCTGAGGTTTAATTTGGAAAAACAGTAAGTTGAGATGAGAAACTGTATCAAAGGCCTTGGACACATTAAATAAGACAGCTGAAAATATTTATATTCTAAGTTGATTAATGGTGTTAGTAAAACTTAGAAGAGCAGTTATTGTAGTGTGATAAGGTCTTAAACCCATGTTGGGAGTTGGTTAGAATGTTATTTTTTCTTGAAATTTTTATTTTTTTAACTTACATATTATTATCTCCTTTTCTTATTCTCATCATCTCTCAGAACATTCTGTATTTTTTTAAACATTCTATTAATTACTCATATTATACATTTATGCAAAACAAATAAGAAAACCCCAAAAGGTTCTGGCAGGCAATTAACTCACTCCTCCACCCAGGTAAAGCCACAACCCCAGAACCAACAACCAATAACAAAAGCGTGAGTATTGCCTCACAAATCAACACCTACTTGATAAACACCATCCTGTCCTTATTTACAGGGAACAATTCCATCCCACTGTCTCTTCCACATAATGTGGTAACTAACAACCTGTCTGAACTAACACCATAAGAACAATGCTGAAAAAAAACTGAGACCTTCTTCCTTAGCAGCTGACCAACTCCCCAGTGAGTACCTCAAACATTCAGCTGATACCATAGCTCTGCCTATCTCCATTCTGGTAAATAGGTCTATAGCAGAACAACATGTCCCAAAATTATGGAAAATTTCCTATATCACCCCTCTACATAAAGGAGAAACATCAACAAAATTAAACAATTACAGACCCATAGCCATCCTTTCCACCTTTGTCAAAATTCTGGAAAAGTGTATACGTGCTCAGTTACTACAATACCTGCTATCTCACAACCTTATCTCTCCCTCACTACATGATTTCAGACTGAAACACAGCACCACCACAACCCTAATTAATTTCTCTAACACCATCAACCAACTCAGAAATTCAAACTAGCAAGTAGCATTAATCTTCCTAGACATGTTAAAAGCGTTCAACACTGTCTCCCATCAAAAACTCCTTAATACTCTTGCCTCAGTAAACCTATCAAAGACTTCCCTCTCCTGGTTCCTAAACTATCTTTCTGACAGACAACAAGCAGTGTGATGGAAATCTGAAGTCTCTCCACTTCTTCCTGTCTCAGTCAGAGACCCCAAGGATCCATACTAAGGTCCCTTCTTTTTACCATCTTCTCTAATGATCTAGCCTCATCCACAACACAGGCTAAAGTAGTTTAGTATACAGACAATTCAACTATAATCTGCTCAGCAGATACCATATCAGACCTCCAAATAGTACCCCAACAAGCTTTTAATGATACCAAAACATATCAAAGTAAATCACAACTAATCCTCAACTCCAAAAAGACACAGTTAATGCTACTTACCAGTAGCAAACAATCACCTACCACCCCTCCTCTCACCATTCTCTCAGCAAACAACACAGTCTTCCATCCAAGTTGAGCATATAAAACTCTTCGGCGTGACAATCGACAACAAACTCAGATTTGACCAACACATTGCCATCACAATTAAGAAAGTTCACATCAAACTTGGCTCACTGTACAGAAGCAAGCTATTCCATACTGACAGTACCAGACTAGCCATATCCAGAACCTTCCTCCTCTCTGCGCTCCTTCATGCTTTCCCCCTCTTTATCAACTTAAAAAAATCAAGACATAACCAAACTGAAAACTTGCTATAACAAAGTAGCCTGCTTCGCAGCCAACCTTCCCCACCAAACCCACCATTGTACTGCTCTACATGAATTAAATTGGCTCAAGATACCTAACCTTTTCCATCTCTACCAACTTAAATTTACATACAATATCATCTTCTATCCTGATAATTGCCCACCCTCAAGGAACATGGTGTTCCCTACTTATGCCCACGAAGTCTAAGATCTGCAGACATAAACTTTCTTACAGTAAACAAAGCTAACAACACTCACAGTGAAGCCCTATTCTCAAATCAAATGTCAAAGTTATGGAACTGTCTACCCCACAACTTCCAAAACACTCCTGAATCTACCAATTTCAAACAACTACTGTTTGAACATCTATCCAAAAAGTGGCATTGTTCCTGCGCCAGGCCTGACTGACACGATATCTATACCGCTCTCATCACACTGTCCACTCGTTACCTTATTTTCTCCCTCTCCTCAGTGTTATTACTACTCAAAAAATATATAGGAAATCTCATTTGTTCACAATTATTATTTAATATGTACACAGTACTAATTTTATTTTTCTCACAGTAATCTTTACTGAAATGCTTATGTTTTTTTTTTTTTTGAACATGTATCTACTAGAAAACTATATTGAATACTTCTTTGTATAGGCTAACCAGCAGATGTGTATTCAGCTTGTTACTATATTATACTATTGTACTATCTAATTATTGTATTTTGCTTATATTTCTGTGGAGCTTTTCTCCCTGGGCCTCCAATGAAAATGGGCTGCTGGCCCAGTTGGACTTTTCTAGTAAACAAATGTAAAGAAAATAAATTTCCTTACGTTACTAAATTTAATACTCTATACAAGTTTAAAGAAACAGAATAAACAACTGAATTTATTAACCAAATCCAACTTCATCTTGGGTCTATATCAAAATTCCAAACAGGTAAAACACCAAACATAAAAACATCGAACTGAAAATATTGAATGGTGAAAATAGAGAAGCCCTGTAACATCGAAATCTTACCTAGGGCAAGATCTCGATGGGCTGTTCCATGGCTTCGTTATTTCCTCCACTGTGGTGCGAGAGTTATGGAACTTAGGGTTAGGGTGCAGGTTAAGGTACGTGGATAACTAGTAATGTGTGTATGGTGTAGTGTGGGGTTGTATTTTGTTAACTGTATGTGTGTTTATTAATTTGTTTGTGCATATATTTGTAGGGTCCGTGTGCTATAGTTATAGACCTTAGGGTTAGGGTGCGGGTTAAGGTAAGTGGATAGTTAGTAATGTGTGCGTGGTTTAGTGTGGGGTTGGGTTTTGTTAACTGTATATGTGTGGTTTATTTATTTTGATGTGTTTGTGTTATGTGTATGTTTCTCGGAACTTTGCTTATATGCTTAAAAAAGTTTCTGAGCGTTCGTTGTTTTCAATATTCAAAATTCCAAGTTCGAACATATGATGTTCGACATTTTGGAATTTCAAATATATGATATAAACCCCTTCATCTTCTATTAAATAAAACACACCTCTTTACAGTGGGTCTAATATTTTTTTTTTATTTTACATTTGTTGACCGGGATAGTCCAACTGGATTCATGTCCATCTTCAGCAGAGGCCCGAGGAGAAAACCTCCAAGGTAAACAGATACAATAAAAACATATTGCAAATATGGTGTTGACAAAGAATACATAAGCAAACATGAAAAGACAAGTTCAATAGGTTGGAGTTCAACAGTAATTTGATTAATAGATTTTTCACATTGAACCCCATATGGAAGAAAACATAAATTGCACAATTTTCTTTTCATATTTTTCTGAGATCATATAAACAATTGTTGTATATTCTATTTTTCCCTATAAAACAAAATTCACCCGACAATCTTTCTTGAATGCTGGTCATTTCTATTATCAGACCTTCCCATTGCATCATAACTATATCATTTTATCCCTTGCAAAGAAACTTCATTCAATGAAAAGTATACTCCCCCAGTTTTCACCACATTACCTCAACCCTTTTATCTTTATTCAAGGTCATTCCTGTTTCCTTTAAACATACATTCAGGTAAACCAACACTTCTCTCATCCATATGTTGTTCTTAGTAACTACAACTATATTGTCTGGATATGTCAAAACTACTGGAATCATTTTATAAGCTACTTCACTCACTATCACATTCATTACCAATTCAAACAATGTTCCACTCATAGGACATCTTTGTCTTGTACCACACTTCATGCATATTTCTTTACTCAGCCACCTATTCACTAACATTCTCACTCTATTATTTTGATATGCTGACATACACACGCTCCTAATTCTTTTACCAATTCCATACTTCTCAACATTCCATAGAGCATCACATCCTATTGTATCAAATTCCTTGCTAATGTCAGCTACCATAAGTTTCACATCGTCCCTTTACTTAAAATATCATCCACAATTTCTTCAACAACTAATAACAATTCTTGACATTCCTTCCCTTTTTTTAACATATATTCAGTATTCCATAATGTCCTTCATTATTTCTTCTATTTTTCTCTGTATTATTTTAAAAATTATAATATTTGTTATTAAGTGTCACGGATCTCCAATTTTTTTATTTAATTTTTATCTATCTTCCATATAAATTTTAATACTCCATTACATTACTCTTCATAAACCCTTCCTTCAACAATTCATGCAATACATTTACAAAATACTCTGCTAATCCATTAATTTCTTGTACAATTCCATACCCTATACCATCTGATCCTGAATCAACATTTACATTCCTACACACTTTATCAAATTTACTAATAGTGATTTATTTTTCAAATTTTTTCTTAACTCATTCTGGACTTTTTTTTTTCTTTCTATTCTCTTATTTTTTTTATTTTTACCATTATACATGTTTTCCTCGTGCTGTAATATAGTACTCATAATTTGTTCTTGTGTTCTTTTAACTTGTCCTTTTGTATTTTTCATGTCCCTCATTATGCTAATATCCTTTTCTATTTTACCAAAATATGCAGATACCTCTTCCCTTCTACCTTGTAAATAATGTATCTGCCTACACAGTAATGCCCTTGTTCTCAATTTCTTTTATACATTTCCCCACATCATAATACTCAGCTGCATTATTCTCCAAATTCTCTAATACATTTTTATACATTTTCCCATACTTTACTTTCTCGTCCTTTGTCATTAAAAATAACACTTTTTTGTACTTCTTTTTAAATTCAGTCCACCATTCAGATCAGTTTTTATAGGTGTCCTTGATAGTCATATGATCCTTGTATAACTGCAGTACTTTCCACTTTCTAATTTCATCCCATAATTTCTCAGTTACTTGTTTTATTCCCTTTCCTGTTTTAATAAACTCCATTTCTTCCAACACCTCCATCCATATTGCTAAATGGTCTGAAAACCTGTCACAACTGTACCACCATCTGCTTCCCGCAAACCTTGTGATAATGAAAAATAATTAGTTTCAGTTCCAAGTGTCCCTGTACTATAAGTCCATTGAGTTTTTTTCTGCACAGCTAGTTTACTACATTTATTAATTCCTGAATTTTTTTACATCCTTCCCTTTCTTTTAATATTTTCCCCTTAATTCACAATGAAAGTCCCCTGTAATTATAATTTTCATGTTAACCACCACACAGTCTAATACTTCATGAAGCAAGTTCTATCTTTCCTTGCTAGCTATATATGCGTATGATGTCATAATTCTGTAAACATGTTGTCTCCACCTCACATCCACAACAACTAACCTTCCCATCTTTACCGATGTTACATCTAGTATTTTCAGTGTTTATTTCACAATGCAGTAGATGGAAAGAGTATTTTGAGAGGCTGATGAGTGAAGAGAATGAGAGCGAGAGAAGGTTGGATGATGTGGGGATAGTGAATCAGGAAGTGAAACAGATTAGCAAGGAGGAAGTAAGGACAGCTATGAAGAGGTTGAAGAATGGAAAGGATATTGGCCCAGATGACATCCCAATGGAAGCATGGAGGTGCTTAGGAGAAACGGCAGTGGAATATTTAACTAGATTGTTTAATGACATTTTGGAAAGTCAGAGGATGCCTGAGAAGTGGAGAAAAAGTGTTTTGGTACCTATCTTTAAGAATAAAGGTGTTGTGCAGAGCTGCAGTAACTATAGAGGGATAAAATTGATCAGTCACAGCTTGAAGTTATGGGAAAGAGTAGTAGAAGCTAGGTTAAGAAGGGAGATGATGATTTGTGATCAGCAGTATGGTTTCATGCCAGGCAAGAGCACTACAGATGCAATGTTTGCTCTGAGAGTGTTATTGGAGAAATACAGAGAAGGTCAGATGGAGTTGCATTGTGCTTTTGTAGACTTGGAGAAAGCATATGACAGGGTGCCTAGAGAAGAGTTGTGGTATTGTATGAGGAAGTTGGGAGTGGCAGAGAAGTATGTAAGAGTGGTACAGGATGTATACGAGGGTAGTGTGACAGTGGTGCGGACTGCAGTGGGAGTGACAGATCTGTTTAAAGTGGAGGTGTCAGCTCTGAGTCCTTTCTTATTTGCAGTGGTGATGGACAGGTTGACATATGAGATCAGACAGGAGGCCCCGTGGACTATGATGTTTGCAGATGACATTGTGATCTGTAGTGAGAGTAGGAATCAGGTTGAGGAGACTCTGGAGAGGTGGAGATATGCTCTAGACAGCAGAGGAATGAAGGTCAGCAGGGCTAAGACAGAATATATGTGTGTAAATGAGAGGGAGGGTAGAGGAATGGTGAGGATGCAGGGAGTAGAGTTGGTAAAGGTGGATGAGTTTAAGTACTTGGGATCAACAGTTCAGAGTAATGGTGAGTGTGGAAGAGAGGTGAAGAAGAGAGTACAGGCAGGGTGGAATGGGTGTTGGAGTGTCAGGAGTGATTTGTGACAGACTGGTACCAGTAAGAGTGAAAGGGAAGGTCTATAAGAGGGTAGTGAGACCAGCTATGTTATATGGGTTGGAGACAGTGGCATTGACAAAAAGGCAGGAGTCAGAGCTGGATGTGGCAGAGTTAAAGATGTTAAGATTTGCACTCGGTGTGACTAGGATGGATAGGATTAGGAATCAGTAAATTAGAGGGTCAGCTCATGTTGGACAGTTTGGAGACAAAGCAAGAGAGATGAGATTGCGTTGGTTTGGACATGTGCTGAGGAGGGATGATGGGTATATTGGGAAAAAGATGCTAAGGATGGAGCTGCCAGGTAAGAGGAAAAGAGGAAGGCCTAAGATAAGGTTTATGGACGTGGTGAGAGAGGACATGCAGACGGTTGGTGTGACAGAGCAAGATACAGAGGATAGGAAGAAATGAAAAGAGATGATCTGCTGTGGCGACCCCTAACGGGAAAAGCCGAAAGATGATGATTTCACAACGCAGCCACTCCAGAACAATGTCACTTTCTAAGTTCCATATTATATTTACACCCCATTTTTCTGTTTGCAGTCTTTGCTCCCTTGTCAGGAATCTTACATACTCTAATAGAATAACCTCCACATCACATTTAGGACACTACACCAATATCTCTATCCTTCTTACAGTGTTAATAATACTGTTTACATTTACTGAAAGCATCCGAAAAGTATTGCTTTTCCTTCTTTTTAAGTTTTAGGGAAATATTTTTAAATTTTCAATTTTCTTATTTTTACTGTTTCTCCAATTCAATATTTTTTTCCAGGATTTATGTACAAATAATCCTTGATCCACAAAATTAGATTTTCACTGACTAGAATTTCAAAAATATCATAAATATCTCTCCTTTCTCTCCTGACCTTTCTTCCTTCATGCATTGTGTCTCATTTTCCCCTCCATATTTGTTTCTTCCTTTACAGTTACTTCTTCACTAAGTTCACTCTCTCTCCTAGCCTCTTTTTGCCTTCCTCATGTATGTTTTCTTCCTGTTCCCTTTCTTTTTCATTATTTGCTGTTTAGTCTTGACAGTCCATCCAAGGGTCCCATTTTTTACACCACCTGCATTCAGGCACATACCTTCTTTCTGTATGCCTTTTCTCCCCACAGTGTTTTACTCGTATCTCGTCACAATCATTAGTTAAATAAGAAAAGTCCCCACAAAAGAAACATGATTTTTTAGACTGACCAGCATATCTAATGCCCCTGTATGACCAGCCACAAAAATAACACTCGACAAGTGTTTCACCATCTTTATTTTCACTTTTCAAACAGATTTCAAACTCCACTGTCTACACCATAAGCCTCTCCCACATCAGACTTTCACAATGTTTTCTACACCATAAGCCTCTCCCATATCAGACTTTCACAATGTTATCAAGAGTTTCACACACACACTGCATGCATTTTTTTAACATCATCATCTTCTACTTCATCTAGTTTCAGTTCTTAACTGCAAAGTAACATTTTTTTAACATTTTAAGTTTAGAGCAGAAAACTAATTGTTCCATGGATAAATGTCCATCTTTTTGTTGCACAGTTCCAGATGTTTCATCATTAGCCAATCAGTTTCAAATGTTAAGTCACAAAAAGTCTCTTTCCCAATATGTATACAAGACTGAATTTCTTGAACTTTAAAACCCATAACATATTATCCCGTATGAAAACAGCAAAACTGTCAGGATACACCACGAGAATAGTTCGTATAATCTTCTTTATTCAAGCAAACAACAGAAATGGATAAGCGCTTTCACATGCTATGCGCATGCTTCATCAGATCAATTAGACTAGATATCCATGCTCTTTTATATATTGTATTCACCAATCAAATCTTAATAGTGATTAAGTAAATTATACAATCAATTCATCAATTCATTCAGACCTGTTCCACCTGATTCTATCAATGAATTTTAAAGCAGTATACGCTGTTTATGTCTGTTTAAACAAATAGCGTCAAATCAGGCGCTCACTTTCTGTGCATATTTCTTCTTAAAAAACTGTTTTTAAAAAACTGTTTTTAAAAAACATATTACAAGTCTGAGCAATATTATCATCAGAACTGTCTAAAACCAAAATAAAACAGGAATAAAAAACAGATTAAAAACATATGTATATCAGCATATATGAATATAGCATCATTTCAACATAAATCATTCATCCATTCCTTTAGGTTAATTGTCCTAAGAGCAATAATAATAGTAACTACAATCAGGGGCGACTTCATTCCGTCTACTTTTAGTACTTTTCTTAAAAATATATCCCATGACTGTCACTTCTCATTTTGTGCTTTCTGAAACGTCAACTAAGACGAAAAATTGTTGTATTAAACAATTCCTTCTTACACTCTAATATGTAATGTTCTTTAAGCGATCAGCTTCATGTTCACTACATTAAACAGGCGAACACAAATTCTTTATCCTTATCTGCTGCACCGCTTGCTAGTGGCAGTCATGTTCTATATTAGTATTTATATTTGTTTATGGTATGAACATAAAATGATATGCCCCTTATATATTGCTGGAGAATACATATAGAGTTAGAGAGTTTTATTAGGCTTTAAGCACGATATTTCAGCACATTTTATGTATATATATATATATAATAAATGTTATTTTAACGTCACACACTTAGATTAGCGTTCTACGATGACTGCCACTAGCAAGCGGTGCAGCAGATAAGGATAAAGAATTTGTGTTCGCCTGTTTAATGTAGTGAACATGAAGCTGATCGCTTAAAGAACATTACATATTAGAGTGTAAGAAGGAATTGTTTAATACAACAATTTTTCGTCTTAGTTGACGTTTCAGAAAGCACGAAATGAGAAGTGACAGTCATGGGATATATTTTTAAGAAAAGTACTAAAAGTAGACGGAATGAAGTCGCCCCTGATTGTAGTTACTATTATTATTGCTCTTAGGACAATTAACCTAAAGGAATGGATGAATGATTTATGTTGAAATGATGCTATATTTATATAGGCTAATATACATATGTTTTAATCTGTTTTTTATTCTTGTTTTATTTTGGTTTTAGATAGATCTGATGATAATATTGTTCAGACTTGTAATATGTTTTTACAAACAGTTTTTTAAGAAGAAATATGCACAAAAAGTGAGCGCCTGATTTGAGGCTATTTGTTTAAACATACATAAATAGCGCATACTGCTTTAAAATTCACTGTTAGAATCAGGTGGAGCAGGTCTGAATGAATTGATGAATTGATTGTATAATTTACTTAATCACTATTAAGATTTGATTGGTGAATACAATATATAAAAGAGCATGGATATCTAGTCTAATTGATCTGATGAAACATGCGCATAGCATGTGAAAGCGCTTATCCATTTCTGTTGTTTGCTTGAATAAAGAAGATTATACGAACTATTCTCGTGGTGTATCCTGACAGTTTTGCTGTTTTCATTGTTGCTGATTGTTTGCTGCAAGGATACTTTGGGAGTCAACGATATTTTTGATATTTTCGTATCCTTTTTTTATATTATCCCGTATATAATACCTGCCAATTACAGTGTCATTTGTTTTTTGTTCTTATTCTCACAGCTGGGCTTTTCTTTTTAAAAGCAGCTTTACTTACAGTTGGTCACTGGTCTCCTTTTTTATCTGCTATCACTGCTGCATATGTTTTAGTCACTGCATTATCTGCCACCACAAACCCAGACATCTTCTCAGTTTGTTGCTATTTCTTCTTTTACTTTTTGTGACTGCTGTATTATAAGTTTTAACTGCTGAATTCTCTGCTGCCACATCAGGTGGTTTCTTTTTCACATTACCATACTCAGCACTTCTGAAGATGTTATCTGCCATCTCATCCCGTAAAACAGTGGAACTGTCAGCTGGATCATCCTGCTTGATTTTTTAACAGAATGTCATCTACAAGCTCTCCTGATACCAGTTCTGTTATCTGTACCACTTCAACAGGTTCACTTTACTTACTTCTCCATGGAGACAGCTAAATTGTACTCATTTGTAACATCCATCAGACAGGAGTCTTCGTTTACCACCTTTGGTCTCCCCTGAAAAGAGGCCCCTAACCTAGCAGGACTAACCCAGTAAAAAAAGGATAAATAAGTGTGTGGCACACATTGCTGTAAGTCAACCTTGATCTAATTATCTGCAAACATAAGCATTCATCATTTTTTGTAGTTTCCATGTACTACTTTCTTATCTGTATGTCATGTCCCTATAAATTGCATGTCATATATGCCTCTTATTTTTAGGAAATACAGACATATCTACCAGTCCCCTTCTTACCTACTGAGTTCTTGCATTCATCAGATATAATCTAAGAGATGAGGTACATGCTGGGCTGGATTCATGAGTCTCTACACTAAGTGTACACTCTTCTGAGTGAAAAGACAACACAAGCATAAGTTCCACCTTCTTACTCCTAATTTTAGTTTTCCTGTTGATTTTCTTGCAGCCTTTAATATTGTGGGTGGGAGGTTAGTTTATGTGGAAGGGAGGTTGGTATAATGGTTAAGGTGTGTGTACCTTACAAACACAAGGTGCGGAGTTTGATTCTCAAATGGGGTAATTGGCTAGGCTTAAAATGGCTCACAAGAGCAGTTAGCCTAGAACTAATCTAAGAGCCTGTCAGGGGGATTCATAAAGGTTACCACAAACTGTAGACTACATGTACACTTAGTATAATCTTTCTACATGAATAGACAACACAAAATGTGGAAGTGATGTTCCTGAATGCAGATTGTGCACACTTATTTTAGTGTTCTTATGTATAAACATTTTATTTGTACAGCTCTTTTGTGAACATCATTTTCTTTGGGTTTCCCAAAGTTCATTTGCTATTTCTCCATAGTTATATTAATATTAAGATATTTCTTCCTGTTAGATTTAGCTAAGTTTTACTTATTCCCATATTTTATAGTACCTAATAAATTAAAAGTAAACTTTTTTGTCTGTAAAATACCCTTCCTTTATATAACTCCCATCCTATTGAAACAAGTACTAATTGACCCCAAATGTTTCATATTTTGTATGTTTGCTTAAGTGGTTTGAGTCAAAGATATTTGTTGTCTGGAAAGTGCAGTTTTCTATACCAACTCTATCAGTTCAGGACAAATAGTTTTGGTCAAAGGAAAAAAAAATATTTAAGGCTTATTTTTGTCCATAGGATCCAAAAATTAGAGTGTAACTCTTTCATCCCTCTTGCCAAAAACTCTAAATTTGGATTGTGAGAAATGTGGATTCCCTTTTCTTCAGGTCCTGTTCAATCACTGTATACTTCCTATTTGCAATTACTCTAAACAATCCGCTAACCAAAGAAGAGTCTTATTACAATCCAAGTAAAGACTGGACACAATTGGCTTTAATGAACCCTTGCAGATGTGGCATACCACCTCCACTTCTGTCTGTAGTGTTAACTGTCACCTCCAATGGCACCTTCAGAGAAACAAGTCTCCAAAGAAAGTTTGAAGCCATTCTTCTTACACCATTAACCCAATTTATGTAATTTATTGTAGGTGGCAGTATCATTTTCAATGCAGAAAAGGTTAAAACAATAATCTGAGACTTTTTAATATATTTATGCTGCCTAACAGAAAATAAAAATACATTGGAGACAATTTATTTACAGTATCCTTAATCTGCCAGTATCAATCAACCATTAGATATGTACGGAATCTGTACTCTAACTATGCATATTTTAGCTTTTAACTACTTTAACTACTGAGTATGATCTGTGCTAAAGCTACTGTCTTCACAATGAATCGATAATCTATTTGATTTTGAAAATATCACATTGCACCTCATTAAATTTAAGGCCTCATTTAAAAGTGCTGAGATAATATCAGATTTATTTCTGCAATCTCTAGAAGTTAACAGAAGATTATCTGCATATGCAGTTTCAGAAAATGTTAGTTAAATAATTATCAAGCCTGCCATCATCTTGTGTAAAAGTTCTAACTGTGTATTTATTTACAACACAAAAAGTATTGGAGCCAGTAGGTAATCATGCCACAATCAACTGTTCATTTTAAATTTATCAGGTTACTGCTTAATCTAATAATCATTTATGTATAGCTTTTGACAGCATTAATAAACTGATTTAATACCTCATAATGTCTCAAAAATGTAATCTTTCATATATTTCCTATTTAACATATTAACTTTTTTAACATCTTAAGAAATCAGATTTATTTTTTTTAAATTGAAAAAGATTATATTGTAAGAAGAGAAGTATTAGTTATAATATTTTATTACCGCAAGCCATCTGTCCATTTCGACAGCGTTCAAACTAAAATGGGGTCAATATGATGCCCAGGTCTGACATTATTCTGGAACGTATTTTTTTTTTGCCAACATTTTATAATAATAATTTTACTAAAGCAACAGTCAAGTAATATTTTAGAATATGTCTTTTTATGCTCTTTAAAAGCAGAATAATAGCCTCAAAGATTGAGTTAGGGTATTTCTGCAAGGAAATGTGAGCCAGCATAAAATTTCCCATAAAACAAGGATCAAATGTCATCATAGTATACTGGAGGTCTTGGGGTTGAGTTCTAAATGAGATCTAATACTTCCTGTTCACTTCTATGATTTGTAGTGTATAAACAGAAGATGTGTGTGTGTCACTTGACCTTAATCACCATACTGGAGGGCTCCTAGCCGAAAGGAAAAAGGTCTTAAGGTAAAACTTGACACTTAACTGTTCAGAATCTTGTTTCTCTAGAGAAGGTAATGTCAGCATAACATACAGGAAATCTTGGTTTCAAGTCTCAAATAAGAACCAAGTTTTTCCATTCACTTTTATGAAACTCATTTAAGGAACTCTGTTGGAAATCAATCCTGCCATGTTTTTTATCTTCATACTTTGTATTGTCTCTTTTAATTCATCTGCCTTTATAGGAGCTATAACATTATTATTGTTCCTCAGTGGTTCTTTTAACCAGTTCTCATTATCTCCAATACTGAGTCAGGTATAACTAATTTTGTAATGATCCTTTATATAACCAAGACATTTCATCCTGCTTATTTAGTTCTAATGTTGTAATTCTTGTTCTAGCTTTCCCTGCTCTGCTACTATTGCACAAGTCTCATCATAACATACAAGTCTCTGCTTCTTCTACTCTAAATGTTTCCAGTTACCTGGGCATCTCTTAAACATTTATTTTCGTATTAATTCCTTCTACAATACCACAGTATTATGTAACCCATTTAATGTTTTATATGCTAATTTTTACTGATGATTTTCCTCTTTGCTCTGGCCAACCATCATGATTAATTTATATCCTATAAATATCATCTAGTTCTGTACATGAAACAGCTTTCATAGTGTCCCACTTTTGCACTTAAATGAATTGTTTGATATTTATTTTATTTCCAAAATTTGAGAATAACTTTCTTCATTACAAATAGAAACATTGCTCAATTAGTGATCCTTTGAGGATAAAACTTCCTTGCCCATCTTATAACCATTCCTAATATTTAATGATCAGACCAGGGAAACAATTTCATGTCAAAGTGCTTCCCTAAAATTTTTGGAGCTGAGAAAAAAAATATATCTGTGATGAAATATGTGTGTGACTGAAAGCAACTATAAGCGTCCCAGTTCATTAGATGTCCTAGATCTATCAAATACTGTTGTACCACAAATTGTCTTATTAATTTCTAAGATCTTATGTTGTCTCCATCCATTCCTCAATGGATGGGTCTTCGGATCATAATCATATCCAGTTTTGGCCACTTTCAAGGTTTGGATCCAGTGCTCAGGCTCCTGCCCTTACCCATAATCCCCTTTTGATGAGCAAGTTACCTCAGATCTCATTTGCCACTATAAGCTTCAGATATGGTCTTTGTGCTCAGGTGTTCTTTTGGTTAAAGGTAAGTAAATGATTTACTTAATTTCTCTGTTTTCTGCCTTCTTTATCCTGATTCAGGTGTTCTCTCTAAAGTCACCCTCCCCTTATATACATTAAAAAAAGATTTTGGGGGGGGGGATTATCTTTCCTGCTCACTGATGTCTTTGGGCTTAGTCCTCTGTTAGGGTCTGTATTAGAACATTGAAGTTTCAAAACTTCGAGTGTTCTAATATCGACTCCTATTCAGCGAAAGCTGAAAATAGTGAAGCAACAAAAAAACAAATTTTTTCCTAGGGAAAGAATTCAGTTGTTCATTTCTGTTGCTTCAGTATTTTCAGTGCTGTGGTGGAAAGTTACTGGTTGGGTTCAGGTAAGTGTGCAATTGAGTACGGGTTAGGTTAGTTAGGGTTAGGGTGCGGGTTAGGTATGTGTGCAGTTAGGTGGACATAGTTAGGACGGGTTAGGTGAGTTAGGGTTAGGGAGTGGGTCAGGTAAGTGTGCGATTGTTTAGATGTGAGAGTTAGGGTTAGGGCACGGGTGAGGTGAGTGTGCAATAGCAACAAACCTTAGGGTTAGGGTTTTGGTTAAGGTAAGTGGATAGTTAGTGGTATGTGTATAGTTTAGTGTAGGGTTAAGTGTAAGATTTTAGGTGTATGTGTGTGGATTGCTGTTTGTTTGGTGTGCTTGTGTTGTGTGTATGTGTTTTGGAACAGCAATTTTTTTCCCTAGGAAATAATTCACTGTTCTGTATGTTCGATGTTTTCAGCTTTCGCTGAATAGGGGTCGATATTAGAACATTTGAAGTTTTGAAACATCGATGTTCTAATATAGACCCCTCTGTTACAGTCTTTTCTCTGTCTCACCCTCTGATAGGTCCAGCATTTTTGACCTGCTTTATCTGGTGTTTCATCTTTGACATGTCAGAAAAACCCTTAGATTTCAAAATGTACATGGCCTACAGCCACAAGCTGCCAAGCTCAGATGCTCACTCAAAGTGTTATGCTGCCTAAGGGCTGCACATTTGGATTCCCAGTGCAGCATCTGTGAAGCTTTTGGGCATAAGGCAATAGAGGAATGCAGTAAGAAGTTGGTTTTGAAAGGGTTTGTCCCAGCCTCTTTAGGAGAAAGTACCCCTTCTATTTCCTCTTGGCTTTCTGTTTCTTCTCCATAGGCTAATAAACCAGTTGATCATGGCAGACCCGAAAAGCCTGGAGATAAAGAAAAAGAGAAAGAAAGAAAAGGAAAAGTCTAAGGCCAAGAACAAATCTCTGGAGCATTCTCCTTCAGATACTGAGAAAACTTTTAGATCTAATTTTGCCCTCTGAACCAAGCCTTATCAGATCCTCTGCTCTACCTCTCTCCAAGCCACGATTTTCCCTAGGCTGCTTTCACCAAGGTCTCTGATCCTCCAAGACAAATCCTTCCTGCAGATCTCGAGAGTCTTCCTCAGCCTTGTCCCGCCATTCAGCCAAGTCCTTCAGGAGTCTTACCAAAGTGGATGTAAACAGAGTGATGACAAAATTCCTTTGGACCCAAATCTAGCTGGATGCCCTCCTGGATCTGGTCATCACTGGATATACAGGGCTTGCTTCTTCCCCTACAAAATGTATCTCCTTCTTTGATCTGGCCACAGGTATCAGGGCAATTGGATCTGAGTTTGTCTTCCTCAGAGCTGAAAATGTTATCCTCTTTGACAATGATATTTCCTTTGATATGTGGTCAGCTGTGACTTTCTTGGAGCCATATGGGTCTCAGAGCCAGGATGTCAGTGCTGGCTCTGAGAGGGGTGGTTCAGAGCAAAGGCTTTTGCATCCATTCCTCCCCCTCAGAGTTTCATCATCAAACATTTTGACTCCAATGTCAGCTTCAAATCTGAGAGGTTTCTAGGGTTAAGCCTCTGCTAGGGACTTCACTTCCTACAGAAGAAACCTGCATCCAACTTTGGTTCAGCTTTTGAGGCTTTCAGAAGAGCAGTCTCCAAGACTAGAGGCCAGACTTCCTTCTCAAGCTCAGATCCATTCCTCCCCCACAAGATTTCCCAGGGTCCTGAGCCTGCTAATCTTGTCCAGTCTGGACAGACAGCTTCTAAAAGCCTTGATACAGCCTTTATTAAGGAGCCCCCATTGGCTTCTGAGCTCTCCCTGGAATATCCCACAGAAGAGGTGCATAGGAAGCACAACTGTAAAAGGAGACACATTGTTTCCCCCCAGGAATTGCTGGCAGAAGATATGGACTTTGATGAAGGGGGGGGTTCAGATCATCCCTTAAGGATGCAGTGTTTGGAGAGATCATAGAACTGCTCCAATAGAAAGGGGGTGGCCACTGAAGCACATTTTCAAGAGGAGTCAGTGTTCCTTAAGGCTTTCATTTCTGGCCCTTCTGCTTCTTGGGTGGTTTCCCTCACAGACAAGATGGTAGACATGATCTCCATGCAGGCATGGAAGGAGCAGGACATTGCCAAACCAATCCCTTGTAAAGTGAACAAATTTCTTATATCCCCCAAGGGTCATCCCGTCTAGAGCATGGGCCTTGTTGTTGATTCTATGGCTGTGGTGGCAGCTACCAAAACGGAACTAACAGAAGAAAGTTCAACTGTCCATCTGCCAAACAGAGAGTCTCATGCATTGGACAGTTTTATGAAGCAAGTCTGTGCTTCAGTGACCTTTGCCATTAGGTCACTGAACTACCTGGCATATGTCACTTGAGTTCAGAGAGATTTGACCAAGGAGATCTCCAAATCTCTCTCTCATGGTCCCTATCTGTTGAGCAGAAGAAATCTGCTGACACACAGCTGACCACCATTTAGTCTTTATCAAAGTTGCAATGCTTTTGATTTCCAATGACATGGAAGGTGCTTCTAGAGCAGTGGTAGTGGACACTGGCATGAAAGGCATTCATGGATGCAACTTTGTGAATTTGTAGAATATTTCAAGATGTCTTTTGTCAACGTCCCTTATGATACATTGATACTTTGGTCCTAAAGTAAGACAAACACTTTCCAAAAGTGAAAGAGATGGTAAAACCTTATTTGCCATAGGAGTCAAGTTTTCCACCCATCCCCCCAAAGGACCTTATACAGGAATCAAAAGGTTGGGGAAAAATTTGGTTCCATAAGTTGCAAGACTTTTCTCTTGAAACGTCTGTAGACAGAGCTCCCTATGGCAAAGGGGGAAACTCTAGTACTGGACATCACCCCCGGAGCAGAGATTTATTTATTTTACATTTGTTTACCAGGAAAATCCAACTGAGATAAGACCCATTTTCAATGGAGGCCCAGGGAGAAAAGCACCACATTTAAAGATTGGACAAAACCTGTTCAAGAAATGATACAAGACGTGTACAAGAAATTATACAAAAAATATACAAGACATACAGTACACCTGAAATTACATTTTATGATATTATAACTGACACGTGTATTATACAGTCATCTGATATAATTCCTTATTGTAGTGTACAGACTGAAGTTTCTCAAAGTGAGCTAATGAAGGGTTTGTAGAGGGGAAATTGGGTAGAAAAGGATGATGTTAAAGATTATCAATACATGAGAGAGAGAACATGGATTATGAGGTGGTCAGGGAAGAAGAAAAAGTATTACTAGAAACTATTAAAACTAGTAAGCCAGGAGTAGTACAGGAACAAAGGCCGGTGTCATTAAGATACCTTTTAAGACTCTTTTTGAATTGGTTAGTATTTGTGTTGGTTCTGATGCTGTGAAGTAGTGAATTCCACTTTATTACTACATGATGAGAAAATAAGGAGTCCCCCGCCGTATTAGTGGATTTGTACACTTGAGGTAGAGATTTATTTGTTGAATGAAGACTTCGATTTGTGGAAGAGGCTTGGAGAGTATTTAGAAGGGCAGGATTTTTCTCAGGTTGTTATACTAGTTTGTGTGCTAAGCTTAACTGGTTATAGGTGAATGACAGTGGTGGGTATGATGTGGGCAGTCAGTTGCAAATGTAGCTATATTATTATAGCATTTTTCAAGTTTCATTAACTCTGTCTTTTTAAGATTGGTGAGAATTGGGGAAGCATACAGAAGTGTTGGTAGAAGATGGGTTCTAGCAATGGCAGCCCCAGAGGTGTTAGGTACTTTTTATTTCTGTAAAGAATACCCATTTTTGTGAACTTTCTTAATTCTTTGTGCTATATGTAGGTCAAATCTTAGGTTGTTATCTATTATTACTCCTAGTAATTTTGTTTGTGAATCAGCATTAATTTTGGTATTACTTCTAGCTGTGATGTAGAAGGTGCTGTGTTGAGAGGATCTTGTGGGTTGGAAGATCATGAGTTTTGTTTTATTGGGGTTGAATATGAGTTGATGGTTAGAGAGCCATAGCTTGGTATCTGTGAATGATTTTTGGTTTATATCATGAAGGTGTTGCAGGTAATTAGCAGTGCATACAAGTGTTGTGTCATCTGCATATTGGACAGTTGAAGCCAGTAGGGTAGCACTATGGAGGTTGTTTGTAAAAATAGTGAAGAGTAGATGCCTAAGAACTGAGCCCTGAGGTACTCCTCAAGTGATGGGAAGAGGGGGGAATAAGACATTAAGCCACTTTACAGATTGCTGGCAGTCCTGTAGATAGCTTCAGAACCATTGAAGTAGTGAGGGGCTGATGTTCAGTTTGGAGAGTGTATTTAATAGTTTGGGGTGGGAGACCATATCAAAGGCCTTGGACAAGTCTAGAGACAGCAGAGATTATTTTACCATTGTTTCTGAGTTGGTTGATGGTATTGGTGAAACTGAGGAGTGCAGTTGTGGTACTATGGTGGGGCCTAAAGCTATGTTGACATGTTGCTAGCATGTTGTTGAAGGTAAGATAATGAATCAGTTGGGAGTGGATGCATCTTTTGAGGAGTTTAGATAGTGGAGCTAGAATAGTAATTGATCTATAGTTGGTCAGCTCTGTGGAATTTCTGCCTTTGTGTAAGGGTATAATTTGTGTTGTTTGTCCTTTTGGCTTTTCCCAGTTAGGTGCTGAGTTGCCAGCCCGACGCCCAACCATCAGCAAAGGCACGCCCATTCACGCATGTCTTTCGGAGGCTACTCGACCATGGGGAGGACATGCAGACTCCACACAGAAGGCACTCCAGTCGAGAATCAAACGGGAGAACCTCTTGCTGTGAGGCAACAACGCTACCGCTGTACCACCGCAGCTTATAAGGGAATAATGTGTGTGATTTTCCACATTTCTGGGAGATGTTGTTCTGCTATGGACCTGTTAATAAGGATTGACACTAGATAAGCTATGTCTTCAGCTACTAGTTTTAAATATTCAGCTGGTATCTTGTCAGCTATTATTGAAGTGGGTTTGAGCTTTTTGAGTAGTTTATTAATGGCAGCTGTGGGAACAGGCTGAAAGGAGAAGGAGTTGGAGTTAACATTAAGAGGTTTGGAGGCTAGTGATGCTTCTGTGGAATTACTTTAATCAGACATAGTACACTTTCAATTAAGTATTTATTGAATTCTTCTGCAACATGGTAGGAGAGTGTGGTAAGCTGAGGGAAGGGGTAGTGGATTGTCCTGGGTGGAGAATGCCATTTATAGTATTCCAAATTTTTTGGGGGGGTTATGCTGGTGTTTATGTTGTAGGTTATAGTAGTTATTTTTATGTAGGTTGATTTGGTGTTTAGACTTATTTCTAATTTGCTGGAATGCAATGCGGTAGATTTGGGTTTTATTAGGTGAGACGTGTTTGCCAAGCTTTGTCTCTTTTCCCAAGGAGCATTTTGGTGTCATTAGTTAGCCATGGTATGTATGTGGCCTTAATACAAATTGACCTGGGGGGCCAATTTGTTTAGAATTTCAAGGGGGGTACTGTTGAAATAATCTACTACAACATCAAGGGGCAGTTTTTTTTAGTACAGACCAGTTACATTTTTTGAGGTTATTGATTAGGTCTTGAGGTTAGTTTTTTTATTTTTATTTTTTACTGCAGATTTGGTGGAAGTGGTGAGCTTGACAGTACTCATGTTTTTTCTCAATAGGTAGGTTGGCATATGGTCACTAAGTCTGTCGGGTAAGCAGCCACTACTATGATAATTCTGAGATTTGTTGGTTAATGTCCAGTCCAGTATAGATTGACTGTTGGAGTTTTTATCTATTTGTGTCGCAGCTTGAATGAGTTATGTGAAGCCCTAGAGGTTGATGTGATTGCTAGGGGTATATGAATTACAAGTTGTCCAGTCTATGTTAAAGTCACCCATAATGATAGATTCTTGTGCTATGGAATTTGATATAGACTGGATGATGTGCTCTATAGTGGAGATGCTGTTTCCAGGTGGGACATAGGTAGCTATAATGAATATGAATTTGTTTTGGTTAAGTTCAAGTTTAGTAGGTAGGATTTTTATGTTTTGAGGTAATCTATGTTTAAGCTTTGTGGTAAAAGTATGAGACTGCTCTTAAATAAGATGGCTACCGCTCCACCTCTTTTTACCTTCCCGTCTTCTCTAATAATGTTATAACCAGGTGATGTAATTTCATTGTCAGTAATGTATGCTTTTAACCAAGTTTCCATTAAAACAACAATATCAGGGTTATAATGGGATAGGGTGGCATGTAATTCTTGAACTTTGTTGACTATGCTTCACAGGTGTAGATTTAGGATTAGTATTTCGGAGCCTTTTTGTGATAGATTAGTTATATCTTGTATTTGATGGGGTGGTGAGGAGGTATTCTGGGGATCTGACTTTGAGTGAATGTCTCCACTTGTAATAAGTTTGGTAGCTATGGTAGAGAGTTGGTCTGAAGAATCAGGTCTTTCTGCTTTCCTTCTCTGATAGGTCTTTCCAGCAATCCTGAATGGTTGCCTGACTGACACTCACTGAAGGCAGTCAGAGGGCATTTATCCCTGCACTCGACAACCTGGATATCCATCAGTCGAGATACATGGGTGGTGAGGAACCTGGGTATCCATCATTTCTGATACATGGGTGGGGAGGATAATAACTAGATGTTGTTTCTTTCTCTTTCCTTCTCCCTCCATACCCACAAAAAGACTTGCTGATGTGCTTCACTCTCAAAGGGGAGCAGCCACTTCAGGGATAAGGAAGGTTCTAAACAATCAAGTCATCCAGAAAGTCCCAGCAGACCAGAGACGATCCAAAATTTACTCAAGATTCTTTTTAGTAGCAAAGAAAAATGGGGATGTAAAGCCAATCATGGACCTCAACCATCTAAACAAGTTTGTAAAGCAAAGAAAATTTGTTTGGGTCACAGTTATGTCTATTCTACATTTACTAAGGGGAAACAACTAGATGTGCTCAAGCGACCTCCAGGATGTGTACTGCCACATTAAGATGGATGTTCACCAAGTGCATGGCAGTGGTTGCAGCCCACCTCTGACTCCAGAGGTTTTGGATGTTCCCTTATCTGGATGACTGACTCATCGCTGCTTCTTCCAATGATGTACTTGTCCAAGCTAGGGATTCCCTTGCTCCATATTTGCTCAAATTTGAGAATAACAGTGAACACAACAAAGTCCAAGCTTCAGCCCATGCAGTCCTTAGAATTCATTGCAGTTCTCCTAGACATGAAACTTTAGATTGCAAAGCTTCCTAAGACTCTAGTATTTTACATCTTCACAAGGAAAGCTGTGGCTGTGCTAGGTAGTCAGAAGCCACTGGTAAACCTGATGTGTGTCTGTTAGGCACAGTGGCAGCTGTGATTAGCCTAGTGCCTCTGGCCAGATATCACATGTGAGTTCTGCACTCCAGTGGTCAGTCAGACAACACCCCATCTCCTTTCAGATATCATTAACAAAAATTTGCAGATCACATATCTGCTGGTATTTAGAGTCACCAACTTTATCTCAAGGATGCCCTTTTGTTTTTCCTTTACTCTAAGCCACAGTGACCACAGATGCTTTTCATGTGTGGGGAACTTCTTTGGAAGGACAGACAGAAGCCAGTCTTTTCATCAACATCTTGGAGATGAAAGGGGTTCTTCTGCATTTCAGACATTTCAGGACTCTCTCCCTTGGGTGTGACATCTATCCAAAAAGACAACATGTTAGTGGTTTGGCACATCAATGAACAGGGAGGAACCCAATCTTATCACTTGTGCCAGAAGACTGTGAGGATATGGCAATGGACAATGTTGTCTTGCCACTTTTTAACAGCAACACATATTCTGGAGAAGTCCAATAGTCTGGCGAACAGGATGAGCAGGCCTATCCTTTTTCCTCACCAATGGTCTCTCAACCAAGTGGTAGAAGAACATAAATTCAGCTGTTAGGAACACCCTTGCTACAACCACTTTATATCTCCCCTCAACACCAAACACAGCAAGTATTTTGCTCTGATCAGTCACCTAGGGATGCTCTGATCCACCATTGTCCCAGCCCAACGACTTTATGCTTTTCCTCCTACACCACTAATACCCAAGTTTATGCAGAAAGGTTTGGTAAGGAAGATCACAGTCATCCTCATAGCCCCACACTAATCTCAACAAATGTGGCATTCTTTCCTTTGACTTCATCTGGTATAACCTCCCTGGGTACTGGGCCCAGCTCCGGACTTACTATCTCAAGTGTTGGGGTTGCCTCACCCAGACATTCAAACCCTCAAGCTAACTGCATGGTTTCCCATTCCAGTGATGACTAGACACTGCACACTTTCATCCCCGGTTATTCACATTTTGGCCTTGTCTCAGAAGCCCTCTACAAGAAACATCTGCAAAAGTAAATGGAAAATATTCTGTTTTTGTGTTTCCAGTAATAACTTTGATCTTTTTTCAATCCCTCTTCCAGTCATTTTGGATTTTCTTGCATCTTGGTTTCAAAATAGAGCCAGTTATTCCACTGTTAAGGTACAATTGGCCCCTATATCTTATTTTCTTATTGGAGAATATCACATTCCCATTGTATCCCTCTGACAGTCTAAAGCTTTCCTTAGAGCACTGTTTGTCCCCCTACTCAGGGATCCCTTACCTCCTTGGGATATTACTATTCTATTGCAGCCAAAGTTGATCTGAAGTTTTTGTCATGGAAAACTTGATTTTTAGTGGCCATCAGCTCTGCCATGAGGATTTGTGAGCACAGCGCCTTATCCTTTAAACCTCCTTATTTGATTTTTCACAAAGACAGGGTTTACCTGAGACCTAGTCCATCTTTGCTCCATAAAATGGCTTCTGAATCATCAGTCAATCAGTCTCTCAACCATCTAGTGTTCTTTCCAAATTTTTCAAATAAGAGTGAACACAATCTACATCTGTTAGATGTGCACCATACCTCTCAACCTGGAAACATGAAAAATCTGGACAAAGGCAAGTGAAAAGTAGGTTCAACTGGCCAAAAATCAGGACTCTGATTAACATAAAATTTGCATACATAATTATGTAGCTTTGCCCACTCATACCAACATGAATATTGAAGTCATTAAATAATAAATGACAGACATTTGAATTTCAGGCTTCATATCCCTCTGAAAATGCATAATAATGCAAAACCTGTTATTCTAGGAACTATCTGAGTTTAATCCAGTAGCTTCATCTAAAGTATGGCCCCATTCCTGTTCCTTATTCACTACTGTCTGCAAGTTATCCAGCTTTGGGGCTAACAACTACAAGTCATTAATTATGTCAATTAACACATTCTGCGTTTTCAGTAAAAAATATCTCATCAAGGTTCAAAATCTGTATTCAAAGACAAATGATCATTTTTTTCTCTTTGAAAAATAAAATGTATTCTTAATGGAGATTCCAGAAAAAATTATGCATCTTTTTGCAGGTCTTTCATTCATGTACACTTTTTCCACAGTATCTTCTTTTAACTGTGCCACTCTCTGTTGGCCCATAGAAAAATCCAGATCTCTGTTTCCTTGTCTCCTCTACTGCTGTAATGCATCCCTTCATGCTGGTCACCGGATGTACCTTTGTCAAATGCCAGCTTCTCTTTCTCACTGAAACTGCAGGAAGGTCACAGCATTGTTTTGATGTCATTCATCGAATATGGTCTCTTTTAAGTAGGTGATTTTTTTTCTCTTGAAGCCATCATGTTTGATAGTGTAGATCTGAGAACTAGCCATCAAAACAACGTTATGACGTCACCAGCATTTGGCTTTAGACTCCCACTTACTGAAAATTGCTTCTGAAGTAAAGATGACATGACTGCAAACCACCATTAACTCACAGCTAACTTCACAAGTGCCTGTTCATGAACTTACACTACCATGACTTCAGTAAGAACATAGAAGCTCAGACTTCATTTAAATGAAAAAAATGGATAAGTGCATTACAGCACTCTAGTTACTCTATTACTTACTTTGCTGTTTCACTATGAGCTTGACAGATTGTTTCACTGGTCACTTGACCACAATCTCCCTCATCCTGCTGTACTGTTCACTTGGTGTCATGACTGGGTTTACTGCTTATATAGCTTAACTTATACAACTATATTTGCAGAAGAAAAGTAAACGTATTCAACAGATGTATTACTACTTTCTTTTTTTAGACCCCCAACATCCTGACTATCCTTCAGATCCCTCTTTTACCCCATATTGACCCTTTTGTCCTCTTTGAGTAGAGAGCAAGCCATTTGTTCCTGCACTCGGGACAGCTGTACATCCCATTCATTCAGTTGTCAGGATGAGGGTCTACTGGCCAATTTATTTCCCACTGAGACAACAGTCAGGTATGGAGGCAAATTATCTTTCTGACATAAGCAGACCCTCTGATCCATGAGAACTCCCTTCCAGTGGACCTTCACCCTCATTCAGACCACTTCCTGGTGTGCAGAGCCACCCCATACCTGCTGCTCTAGTACCTCAATCAGCTAGTAGATCTGATTGGTAAAGCAGCCACACTGCCTCCCTCCCCTCAAGACAGGAGAGATAACATCTGCTTACTCCCCACTTCCCATCTTTACTCTGCCATGGTCGTTACAGCACCTGGGAAACCATTCAAAGGGTTAACTTCCACATATTCAAGATGTTATCTCTACACAACACAAGAATGTGTGTAGATATCCTTGTTCAGGTAGGGGTCAGGACTGAAGACTCGCTGATTTAAAACATTCAAAGAGTATTCTATTAGTATAGTTGTACAGGTTTTTAAGTGAGCTACATATTAGAAGGAATTGTAAACTCCTTAAAGACTACTTGAATCTGTACATATGGTTACTGCTGAAATAGCAATGTGTTTTTAATATACACTAAGCATGGAAATTAGTACTTAACTGTGCTGCTGAAAAAGTTATAATAGCCACATAGCCACTAATATAGAACTGATAGAATTGCAGCAGTTAAAGAGGTATATTTGCAATACCCCTTTCAAATCTGGGCAAATTTTCTGGTGGATATAGTATTTTAATCATGTACTATGTCAAAGTCCATTCAACTGTGCCTGGCAGAGCAAATAACCTTCCAGTTATAGTATTTCACTTTGATGGGACAGCTTTTCTCACCTAACATGTTGGGTGCTGAATTTTCCTGCATCACCTTAACTAATATAATTATATCTGAAATCAACAAACCTCAGGGGTAAGTTCTAAGTCCTGTTATTAGAATTCTGTTTGGTCTCCTCATCACAGCCAAATAGAATTTGATGTACTTGTCAAGGGTGAAACCTACAAAATAACTTTTTTGATACTGTATACATAACCATGGTGCAGCATGTGAAAGCCACTTGACAGTATCTGGCAGATAATATTAGCATCCGACAAAAATGTTTATGAGTAATGAAGTTCACCGTAGCACCCTTTCTGAGGCTGTACTTAGTCAGGCATGACTGACTGAGTTTCAGCTTACATAGCCATAAAACAATAATTACCTTCTCTGCTTAAATGCTAGTTCGGTTTTATTAACATTTATAAAAGTAAGGTTGGATAAATGTGGTGATAATACGTAATGGTGGAAGTCATAAGGAATCAGTTTTACAACAGAGAAGATTGTAACTGCACTTTTCAATGCTCCCTCTGGTTCAGCACGCATGGATTAAGGAAGCATCCTCCACTTCCACATAAATAACAGCATGCCACAGTTAACTCCACTAATGTACAAAGCAAGACTGATGAGTTGCACTATGCCTACAATGAAGTGGTGATTCATACAGAGAGATAATTATGTAGCACATTAGCAAACCACCATGTCACCATAACTTATACCTTGCACAGTGCTGTGCAAACTAGAGTTATTCTTAGAGAAGACAGAGTTGCAGAGAAGAGCAGGTGCAGGTATTGCAGATGAGCCAAAGTGCTGTAGGCCCCCTCTGTCTCTGCAAAGTAACATCTTTCCTAAGCAACAAGCATTCTGCTTGCAGGAATGGGTCTGGATTTCTGCTGGGGCTGCACCCTCCTTTGCTATATTCCATAGAATAGATTGGATTCAGCTGTCTTCAATATAATTCAGCCCCTCCTCCCATCTTCTGACTGAATCATGGTACATGCGCTTTAGCATGCATTCATTATTCTTTTGGGATAGACCCAAACAGTTTATGCTTATAATAAGGTGTTGGTCCAAGTCTGTGACAACCTTTCCAAGGAAAGATATCTGTTAACCATGTTAAGTAAAATGTTAGCATGTGGGCACATCCTGACCTATGGCAACCACACATAGCAGTACTTATACAAAAGTGTTGGTTGGTTAAATGACATCCAACATACCTCTCAACCTCTTATCACAAGAAATCCAGAAAAAAGCCAAATGTAATAGAGGGACAAAGGCTCAGAAATTGGAACAAATGTTAAATTTTGCTCGTAAAAATTTAGAAAGCTGCTAGAATAACATGATTTATGTTAACATGCATTTTCTGAAGGATATAAAGCTGAAGCTCAAATGCCTGTCTTTATTTAGTGAATTCAATTCCCAGTGCTTTTCAAGAAAAACACCAATTTTATGAGGAACAGACCACAAATATGAGGTAAAAATTTGGGAATTCTGTGAAAATCTGGACAATTGTGAAGTATGACACCCAAGCAATGTTTGATCTATCAACCTGACCAGTATTCAAGGTTAAATCATTGAGGGGATCATAGAGCTTATCCAAAATGATGCAGAAAACCTGCTTTTGTTAAGTCATGGAACAGTTCTGGATCATATAGAGTTCTTTAAAGAGGTAACAGTGCTTGTCTTGACCCTGCTAAGGCATTCAGCAGTATCCCAAATAAGGGAATAATTTGCATGGTAATCCATATACCATTCACAGGGAGATGCTGAATAGGACACCAGGTCTGAGGTTTTTATCTGTCTCAGTGGGGATTAACAACAGTATCCCACAGGCCTCTGCTATAGCTCCAGTTCTTCCTGGACTGCTGGGTTGGATTAACAGGGGAACTGCTGGAGCTGTAAGCCCATATATCTGAAGTAGGACCTGCTGCCTTTATTCCTAAATTAGTCTGAAATTCTGTGCTTTTGTCACACCAGATAAAGAGGCCTCTTATGACCATCAGCTTCTGGTACATTAGGTCCACAACCCAGCACTGCTGGATTGCTCTTTTATGATATAAAAATATCAAGTAGGCTCTGAATATGCTAATGACTGCAAACAGGGCAACCTATCTACTTCAATAAAAGATGCCAACGTTCTTCAAGATGTTCTACCAAAAATATATCTCTGATGCAATAGTAATAAACTCACTTTTAATGTCAGTAAATGTAGCATCATCATGAGACTTGACAAAAACGGCATAAATTATTATGTCAAAGCAGATAATAGTTCCTTTCTTGTCAGTGATGCCTAGATGATTGTGTTGCCCAAGCCCACAGAACTAGTTAATTATCCAAGCAGTTTCAGGCCGGTTGTAAGTCTCTCAACTGATGTTGAACTATGTATCATAACATGAGCTGCTAGATTAGAAAATTCTACCCCTTAGCTGATTTGTAAAGGTTAGGAGAGTAGATAAAAATGAAAAATTAGTTATACAGTGGACAGAAACTTGTTAGGATCCATTTGATTTCTTTTTCTTTTTGGATAATGTAAAGGACTTTGCTCAAGTATTACGATATTATCTTTCTGAATCTATACAGTGATTTGGGTTTCCAAATGAAATTATTAAAAATTCAGTATATATATTCAGAAATCCACTGCATCTTGTGTTGGTTAATGGATGTTTGCCTTAACCATCAGTGTTGTCCATGTTACCCTTTTTCTCTTTAACAGCAGAAACTCTGGCATTGGCATTCAGAAGCATATAAGCTTAAAGAGGATTAATTTAATCAGACAATAAATTAAGATAAGTCTTTGTGCTGATTGTTATTTAGTGTTGGTACCTGATCTAGTAGCCTTCTCTTTTGCTATGGCTCAGATGGCAGAAACATTTCAGAAGCTGTCATGTCTAGAAGCTGAATGATAATGAAAATAAATCCTTCCACTGAAGCATGCACCTTGGGGGATGGTGAGCTCATTGGTCAGACGTGATTGTAGCTCCATAACTGGGCAACATAGTGCAGACAGGAAACTCATTGGTCAGTAATGATCATACCTCCAAAACTGGACAACATAGTACAAATGGGGATCTCATTGGTCAGGCATGATCATGGCTCCAAAACTGGGTAACATAGATAGTGCAGATGGGGGGGCTCAGTGGTCAGGCATGATCATACCTCCAAAACCAGGTAACATAGTGCATCTACAAATGTCATCACTGGTGTAGTAATACATAAAAAAGAACTGGCAGATTATTTCTGTCTATTATGGGTTCAATAACTGTAATAAGATAATGATGTTACCTAGGCTGTTATATTTTTTAAAGCATCTTCTTGTACTGCATTTTTAAAAGCAGCTGATAAAGTGGCTACAGATGATTGTGATATCAAACGTCAGTGCTTATGGCTCAAATTTAACTTAACATGTGATATCAAAGAGTTGGATGTAACAATTTTCCAACAATATAAGAAAGCAATGGCCATCCTGCCCAATTTACAAATGTTTAAATCCACATGATTAGGTGGAGCTAAGTGGAAACTCCTGCAACTGATTCATTTTAAGCAGTCAGTAGCCATGGTTACACAACATACATAGGGCAGCAGTCAGGAATTGCTCTATGAAGCTTTCTTGCCACTTCTAAACTTACTCCGTAGGTAATATTATTGTGTTTTTCTTGCAGTGTCTATATGGAGTAATAGATTCAAATGGGCATCTGTTTTATCAGGCACAAAAATTGATCACACAATGTAATTTTAGGAAATGGGATAACTATGAAATTCATGCAGGAGATTTTAAAGGGAAGTTTAATTTTCGAGGAGTAAGACGCTGTTGATGTCTTCAAAAGTGTACTGCAACAGCACAAAGAGAATAATAAAAATTCCTGCATATGTCGCGGAAAAAATTCGAAGTGCTACTGCAGGCTTGTGAGACCTATTTTCTATGGCAGAAAATTGTAAAACCTTAATGGGTTTAGTTCATCCTTTCTAAGCAGATTCAGACATGTACTATGTAGACGGGGTTAAAGAGATTAAACTCTAAGGCTTCCAGGTCTGGGTAAGGGTGCAGTTTGTTCTTCTGGAAATTAGGTCACACTGTTTTAGAATATGCAGTGGATGGAAATGGTTCTCCAAAACATGGAATCATATGATCAGTGCATATGCAAAGTAATGCTTCTGTCCCTTCTTAGTTGCAGATCCATTTCATTTCATCTGGGAGTGTCCCAGACTCACTCAATGGTGCTCATCTTTAAAGACTGTAGTTGGATGATTCTTGATAAGCAGTTGCTCAAGACCTTCAGAGATGGCTATTAACTTGGTCTAATTTTTTGAAAAGTGGGAAATCTAACTTAGATTGTGAACTTTGAGTGGTGGTGTTTACTACTGTACTTACTTAGGAAACCCAACTGGTAACGCCAGGGAACTGATTAAGTCTAATATTGTATGCTTTAGACAAATGCATGCAAAAATGTAAAAAAAAAATGCCTTTCTTTTGGAAAGAACTGTTTGCTTATCAAATCTAAATTTTAAATCAGTCTCATAAATGTCTGCATTAAATACAATCTGTAGATGTTCAGTCTGTGATGACTGTTTGGTAACAATTTATTTTGTTGCATTATGTAGTACTGAATGTTAGCACAAGTTTATGCTGGCAATAAAACTTGATTTTACAGTGGAGAGTCGATTATCCGAACTAACTGGGACCTAGGGTAGTTCATATAATTAAAGTGTTTGGATAATCATACATACATTGACCCGTATAAAATAACTTCTAAAATCTTGTTTTTTTTCTGCAAGAAGGGAATACACTTTTCAACCATTCAGCAATTCCAGTGGACAATAAAGAATATTTTTCACACACAAGTGGGCTACAAGCTCAAAAAAAACATGCACAAGTGAATACGTATAACATTTACATATTCAAACTTTATTATTTTTTCGTACCCGAAAACTTTGGAAGGCTGAGTTCAGATAATTGACATGTCAGATAATCGACGTTCAGATAATCTACTCTCTACTGTATAACAAATAAATAAAAATCAATGAAGAAAAAACAGTGTAACAGATACATTGCCAGTCATTACATCTTCCAAGATTACAGAATAAGATTCTCTCTGCAATTACAATTGTTTATTAACTTCCTTCAAAAATAATCTTTGTGTGAATTACAACTAATTGGTTATTAACTTCCTTCAAAAATAATCTTTGTGTGTGTGCGTATGTACATGGGGTCACAGCAGTGATTGTTGAAGCTACATTGCTGTATGCTTTACCATCAAATCTAGCAAACATATGAACTGAAAGACTTGCATACTTCCTTGCATAATGTATTCAAATGAGGAAGTGTGAAAGCTGGCATGGATGGTGAGTAGTACCTATCACTGTTCCCAGCTCCAGAACTGGGTACTTCATCTAAAACTGAGACAAATGTAAACTAGTGAAGCATACCTGAAAACTCAGAGGTGCTATCTCAGAAGTCCCCCTTGAAGTCTGACTGCAGAGCTCTCCAATGAGAAAGTGGTGGTAGAAATATGACAACTCTGCTCTGCAGCAAATAGTGGTTGTGTTCCACACCTTGTAGTATGATTGTTAGATGTATCAGTATTTCACACACATTAAGTATTAAAGGAAAAACAAGGCAGATAATGTGTTTGTGGGGACGGTCAGCCTCATGTCGCACACCACAGTAGTTGTGTTACAGTGAGTATGAATGGTGAGTACAGTGTTTGACAAATATCTGCTTTGTACCCATTTCCTGTCTAGCTGCATGGATCCAAACTGTGATGACACTTTTGCTAACATCACAAAAGGGCACACATTCTTAACTACTTAGGCATACTCCTAGCTCCTAAAAGCAATACTTGTTCATAACAGATTTATCCCCTTATTGGAAGCTCTCTCTTTCTTCCCAGAATTGTGCCTTTCATACAGTTACCTATAAATCTCTATTTGTATAATGTGTAGATACATACAGATATATTTAAGTATAAAATGTGGTAGCAATGCTGACATAATTGCACTGGCATCTTTAACAAGGAAGCTGTAGTCGTGTACACTTCCTTTCCTAGACAACACCCCATCCATTTTGTTGTAAGAAAGACACACTCAGATGTTCTCAGAAGGTGATTGTTGCCCCTTGTTCTCCATCTTGAAATAATAACAGGATTCATTTGAACTGAATGTTTACAAGAACATTGTCTATCCTCAGCGTACTTGGGGGGTGAGGGGGGGGTAGTTTTGCAGTTAGAATTCCATGCACTGTCCCCATGCCTGATCCATCTTGCTGTCTGATGCAGGGGGCTGCTTGTACATGAAGCAGGATAGTGATAAAGTGTCAGTACGTAGGATATTGAAATCTGACCCATAATATATTGTTGGGATAGAATGCAACCAGCCACAGGATCCAACACTAATTTATTGCACAATTTATGGCACAAAAAGTATCTCTGATATTTCGGCTTGCCATAAATTGTGCAATAAATTAATGTTGGATTCTGTGGCTGGTTGAATTCTATTCTATTTCAGTTTTCATTCTTTATTTTTTAACTGTATAAGTGCACAGGTCAGACTTTTTTCAGCCATGAACCTGCCCATAATGGCAAAGGTAAATATAACATCTAAATAGTCAATTTAGTGTAGCCAGTCAACTAGTATGCTTACAGAATGTGGGAAGATACAAAATAACCCAGAGATATCCACACAGGTATGGGGAGAACATATACAATTCTGCACAGACAGTGACCAGAGGTCAGAATCAAGGTGCAGGTACAGGTTAGAGTTAAGATTAACAGACATTAGTAACTTCTGAAGGGGGGGCTGTTCTTTAATCTTAACACAGACCCTGCCCAGAACACCAACCTCAAATCTTACCTTATGAAAAAAAACTTTCTGTAGTGCTACCACTAAACAAGGCACTCAGCCACATACCACGCACTCACAACACTAAATCTCTCCCCTTGCCTAGCCCTTCTTCTAACCCTAACCTGCAAACATACACTCCAAAATATTCTCACACACACACACACACACACACACACACACACACACATCTATCCCCTCAACTAGCCATTCCTCTCACCCTAACCCACACACTTCCATCCCAGTCTCACTGTAAACACAAATATTTGAACATCCTGCCTTAAACAAATAATGAAGTAGAGAATAAGGCCCTGAACATATTGTTGAACAAATTATATTGACACACTTACAGACATTCATTTATATGTTTTATTTATATATATATATATATATATATATATTTTTTTTATATATATATATATATATATATATATAGAGAGAGAGAGAGAGAGAAAGAGATTAAATATTGACATAAAATGTGTGTGTGTGTGTGTGTGTGTGTGTGTGTGTGTGTGTGTGTGTGTGTGTGTGTGTGTGCATGTATGTAAATGTATGTATAATGCATAAAAGGCCATTCCTGAAAAGTTGTATTTATTGTCAAGACATTGCCTACTGAGAATTTTTCTGCATGTGTATGAGTGACAGAGACAGAGAGAAGAGATAATGTGTGTGTTCATTTATTGAGACATCTTTCTCACTTAACTAAGTAGAATTTCTCATGGTAAATTAAAGTTGATATCAAATTGCAAGTGATTTTTTGTGCTGTTAACATTTGCTAGTTCTAGTAGTGGGATTTCATTCTTTCTCTATTTCTTGAATACCCTCAAATAACTACTAGAAAGTTGTTTAATGTACACTTGCATTTTAGTGGATGATATACCCGTAAATGTGATTGGAGTACAGTACTGCAGTTGCAAGGAATTCCTTGATGTTTCTGTCATATTTTAGAGAAGAAGCTGATTGCATCAGATTCCAAAAGAGTTTCTTTTCCCTACAGAAAGCACAGGATTTTCTCATTTAGGAGGTATCATCTTTTAAAGTCAAACAAATCTTTGATATAATTCATGCTGAATAAGCTTTTGCTTTAGAGCAAATGAACTGCTGTGCAACAAGTCTGACACCTAGTGGCTGAGCTCTGTAATGGCATACTTCATAGCTCCTAGTATACTCTATGCTATGAAAGTGCATCTCTGCAGTGGCATTGTAATTTATAAAAAGTATGTAGTATAAATACAAAGGAATGGAGTCACACTGATAAAAAATAAGTTACAGAATGGCAGCATCCAAATACCTCATCTTATTTCACAAAAAGAACATAAAGACAGTGTGCTTTGTTTTCAGTGTCTTCTCATTGCTTTATAAGCCAACATCATTGTAACAAACCTGCAATGTGTGTAGAGCAGCATCAGGCTTGTAAGTGTGCCATTTCTTCTGCAACCATTATTTATTCTTGTTCATATGGCTTACACATGCTTACTTATAACTGACAGCTTTTTCTGGCTTCATTTCTTACAATCAATCATTTTCTCTCTATCAAAACTAGCAAAGGAGCTCACTCGGCGTAACCGACAAAGTCGCACCTTTTTGGTGGAAAATGTCATAGGAGAGCTCTGGTCCGAGCTGGAGGAAGGTAGTGTCTTTTTTGGAATGTGTTTGCTTTTGCTAGTTTCCATCTGCTGGCAAAGGTTTCATTAACTGAGTATGTTATGCAGTTTTAAAAGAGAAATGGTAAAATGTGAAAATATATGTTATCTGTTTAAAATGCACATTGAATGCTGTATTTAGCATGGAGGACAGTTAACGAGCCTTAAATATCCATTTACACTCACCCTTTTTCACTCTTTTGCAACGTACTTTAACATACCATTTACATTTGCTTGAAACAAATTCATATTTAAAAGGTGCATAAGAACAATTACCTTGCTGCATGCAGAGTATGAAAGCATCATTGTGTTTAGTTCTCTAATGTAGGCCATGAACTTTTTTTTTTTTTGTTTAGTAATCTTGAAATTTATGTTACAGATTTATGGACCCTAGTGTCTGGCATCAGATTTTTAAAGCAATTCCTGTTGCTGATTTGTTAGTTTTCCACTTCACCTTGATTTATTTGTTTTATGGTTGAATCTGCTTGTAAACAGCATGGAAGGTAGCACCGCACACCAAGTCATGTTATTGTTGCCCAGATGCATACGCATAAATGGAAATATCATCTTGTGATTCGGTAAATAATTCAAACAGTAATGATCTTTTTATCAAGTTCAAAGTAATCTTGTGTTCAGTGATGCTCTTTTGTACCGGCATTCTTATTTGAAGTTCAGTTTTTATTTTATTTATTTTATTTATTTTATTTTATTTTATATATTTTAATATACTTGTTGCAGTTAACATCAAGTACAGCATCTTTTTGAATCTAGTCCTAAAAGTGGCTAGCTGTATGGTTTCAGGGCTCCCCATATTGCAGCATATTATTTAATGACGGCGCAAAACAGAAAATTTCCACTAACATTGGCCGTGCTGTTGAAAATTCCTTTACAAATATGATAATGCATGAGTTACTACTTATTAATACTATGGGACCACTAAATAATACCACAAAAAGAAAGATTAACAATTTTCAAAATATGGTCCCATATTAGGTTATCTGGAGATGTGCACACCTGTACTGATATATTTTGAGTTTGGTACACTTGGAGTAACCACAACACCTCATGCCTAATGAAGATCATCACATAGATGTTCTACTGCCTGTACGTATATAGGACAAAAACAGATGGAGTTTTGATTTATTTTCATTATGCTACAAACTCAGATGTAATTCTTTTTAAGCAGGAGGTGTGGAGGAGACACTGGCTGTCATCTGTAGGGAGTATGAGTGAGAGAAACCTCGCCCATGAAATGGATCTTTTTCTGCAGTGTGTCAGTTTTGCCAGAATAAGTTTCTGGGAGTTGCTTCCTTCAAGTATAATTTTTTTTTTTCAGTGGGAGAGTGGAGATCAATATTCAATGTTTCATCATTTTTGGTTACATCCCTAGTATTTCCTCGTTAGTTTACTTTTCTTTTTCATACTTAAATAAAATAAACTAAGAAAAATAAAACAGCTAACTTCAGTCTCAGCTTTCCTAGCATTTCATGGAAGTCTTTCTGTGCCTTTGAATTCTGGCTTTCTTCCTGTTTCTTCTGCAGTCAAACGCTCAGTCATCCCTAACATTATTTCCTTTTAGCAAAACAATGCCAAATAAAGAGCAACACTTTCCCTCTGCATTGTACTTGTTAATTTTCAAACAGAAATGCACCAATAAATAGTAAATATTCCTACCTCAAGCTCCTCCCACCTGCACATTGTTGCCATCTTCTTCTGTCTATAGTGGTATAACTACCATGTTGCTCGTAATAACCATTGTTTCACAAGTCCTGCCTTGGGTCCTGTACCTTTCCTTCCTAGCACTGTCTTACTCTCAGGTAACCACCCGCCTTGGTCCCTGCAGCCACAAGGATAAGAAAATTAAATTGGAATTAAGATGCTGTCTTATTCGCATGCATTTTGTTTGATTCTCATAACCTGTATGTTATATTGTGTGATTTCTACACAAAACAGTTAACTGTGTCCTGCTACAAAAGAAAAAGTTAATAAGGTAAAACCATGATTCAGTGACTCCACCCCCAATACTCCTT
>NC_056748.1:239264238-239311738 GCF_019279795.1 Protopterus annectens | reverse complement strand
CTTAACTACTGGAATATAATGCCCTTATTCAAGGTCATTAATCTGTTTCATTTGTTTATAACTTGTTTTTCAACATTCTCATCATTTGTCTGGTAAGGCATATGATGCAAACATTTGAAATAGTAATTCATAACGGGTAATGAATGATGAATCTAATAGAAATATTTGACTCAATAGGCCAACACGACTAAACATTAGAAGATGAAGATGTAGATATACCCGCTCTGCACTTTATCAAGGAATTTGGTACAACAATATGTGCATAGATAATAAACAAGTAAATAGCCCAGAAATGGATTCTGTGGAAATAACCTGGAAATATTGACTTGGAAACAGAAAGTGAAGTTAACAGTTAATGGAATTCAGTCCCTTAAAAGGATTGGTAACTAGTTAGATTCTTTTTTACTGTATATATAATTGATGCTGTTGAGGGAATGGAAAAATGCTTGTCTTTTTTGCTGACTACACTAGTGTAAGCAAAAGGGATTAATGCAGAAATTAAATGAAAAATATAAGGCTAAACTTCAGAAAATCTGAGCAGTAAAAACTATGACAGATTGCATTTAAAACAAGGAAGTGCTGAGCAATGCACAGAAACCAAGAGAAAGTAAATACAACTGATAAAATTGTTGTAACAACAAATGAAATGTAAAGGGGCCATGGGGCTTTCCGAGAAGTTGTATGTCAAAGGAAGAAGAAAGGCTGCATGGCAGGGATATCACTGATAGAAAAGATAAACCTGTCGCTGTTTGTGTACCTTCATGAAGATTCCATCTCTGCAAAGGCAGAGGATGATAACAACCTAGAATTAACAAATAAAATGTTGCAGGATCCTTAGGACATCCCATGCAGCAGGAATAAAGGTGCTTATTAGGTGCAGGTTTGAGGAAAGAGAGGGGCAAAAGCATAACAGGAATTTAGCCCCTATAGGAGCATATAGCAGAAGAAAAATCAGCAACAGGATGACATAATATAATCAGTGGGTGGGAGGATATCTTAAAGGCAGTACAAATAAATACCTTTAGAGGACAGGATAGTTGGATGCACAGCACCATTATCTTAATATGTCCGTGAGGTAAACAGTGTTAAATGCATTCAAGAATGTGTGACAGTCTGTATTGTAAGTGAGGAATTGTTAGACTGGGTGAATTTAGTGCTCCTTTATTACCGCCGCATTTCTATATAACCATTGCTGCCAGTGTTTCGCCCTTGCCATGTATAAACACTGTCAAACTTAAGATTTTATGCTGACTGTGATGGGATCCTTAGTTCAATTGCCATCTCATTCTTCATGCAGAAACTTGTGTCTGTTGGTACAGGAGCCTCTTATAGTCTCTTTTTCAAATAATTATGCATTACAACCAGATCATTTTTATCAAAGACCATCAGCCAAGACATACTGTGCTGTTCCACTTTGAGGTCTGTTTCCAGGGCAGTGTCTGTATTCTTCCAGTGCCATATTAAAACCACATTTGCACCCCCCCCCCCCGGCCGGACTCAGTTATTATTACTTCAGTGGAGATCCAGTTAAACTTGATCCCCGCTGTAAGTAACATGGTCCGATCCTTCGTTGCTGCGTGCCACTCTCTCTGCACATACCACATCAGTGCTTATTTTTTTTTCTAAAATAGGACGTATTTAGCAATTTTCAATAAAAGACATCACATTACAATGCATTGCAGTTTAGTTCTAAAAGGTTTCCCTTTAAGTCCTTGTAACATAAGGGCATAATAGCTGTCACCTCTGCACTTTTAGGTTGTATTTGGTTGGGCATATTTCTTCTTCTTCTTTTGGATTTTTCCTGGTTAGGGGTCACCACAGCGAATCACCTGTCCACTCATGATTGGCAGTGGAGTTTTATGGTGTCGAGTTGCCAGCCCGATGCCCAACCTTCCACGGAAGGCACACACACATATGCATGCACTCAAGCCTAGGGCCAATTTAGTGTGTCCAATCCACCTACAGCATGTCTTTGGGATGTGGGGGGAAACCAGAGCACCCGGAGGAAACCCACGCAACCACAGGGAAGACATGCAGACTCTGCACAGAAGGCATCCCAGCCGAGAATCGAACTGGAGAACCTCTTGGTGTGAGGCAGCAACTCTAACCGCTGCACCACCTTGGCCGCCCCTTGGTTGGTTGGTTGGGCATATTATGCTTACAAATTTCTTCATCTAAATATCTGTATTGTTAATAAATTGGGGAGGGAATCACACTAACAAGGAAAAACATTGGAATGAAAAATTACACTTTAGAGAGCATTTTGTTTTGTTTCCCCGAGTCACTGCAATCTCAGAGGTGGTATATGCAAGCATGCCTCTCAACTGCTATGATTAAGGCATAGCACTATGATTTTGGAATGCAGCTTTAGATCCCGCTCCTCCTAGATTTACAGTGTTCCTCATAAAGTTAGACCTGTTTATAGGTGTATGCATAATTAGCCTAAATACATAAAGTAAACCTTTGCAAAGACTGACTACTACTAACTGTTATGTAGAGCATGTTATAATAAGACTTTTATTGTGAAAACTAAGTAAGTGTTCCTCTTTCTGACATCTGGTATGATTTTTAAAGGCCAGGGTAATGGTTTGCAATACTTGGAGGTGGAGAGGTATGTATGCAAGTAAGATGAAGTGAAAGGCAAAATCTCTTGTGTGGAAGTGTATGGTCTTGTTCCTGGAAAAAATTGGCACTTTTTAGGTAGTTTCTGATTTGTTCTATGTGAATGCAAGCAGAGCTGTATATTTATACACAACCAGTTTATTCTTTATGAATCTTACAGGAAGTGTCTTAAAAATGTACACTTGATCTCTTGTAATTGTAATATGTGCCACTTAATTCCTTCTTCTCTCACTGAGTATGGCCTCTGCATCACCCACTGCTTTATTAATCTTCTCTCCTCCTCAAACCCAGTATTATATACTTTGTTCTGTCTGTTTTATAGTGTCTTATGCTACACAAATGTTACACATATGCCCTTGATTTTTGAGGACTGTAATGTAATTCTGGCATCACCTCCGTCCTTGTTTTACTTAGTTACCACAAACCATTGCTATTTATTTTCAGCTGCTCAAGTCTTGCCCATTGAACCTTTTCTGTTCATTGGTCCATTTGTTTCTTGAAGTAATTTCCCATCTTGCCACATCTTTTTCCTAGGCACTTATACATGTGACCTGTAAGAATGTTGAGTACATTTATTTTAGCAGATTATAGCTGCAGATGATCCCCTTACTTTGGAACAATATTAACCACTTTAAATAAAGTTCTTTTTATCAAGTTGTTGCCCTTTGTTTTATTTTACTTCCTGTTTCATATCTTTTGGACATGGGCAACTTACATTGTGACACCTCCTTTCTTCACTTAGTTCCCATTGATTATCCTTTCACTTCCTGCCCTATCTTGCTATCAGTTATGGGCTTTATTTACTTTGTTCTGCAACTGCCATCTACCTGTATCTGTTCATAGGATAATATGAGATTACTAGGCTAATGGCCCTAGGAGCCTTATAAGCCTAGCCAAGAATTTATCCCCAGAAAGAAACCTTAGTTAGTACATGTCAGCCTTGTCAGCGAAGGACACAGGTGAAACCCATGGGACAAATTTGAGGTTTCCCATCCACTCATCAAGGTTGCGCTTGAAGTGGGTCAGTAAGGTGCTCTGTTTGACATGTATGGGAAGTCTATTCCAGAGATGGAGCAGCCTCCAGAGACAAACCTGTCTCTCCAACAGGTTTTGTTGATGTTGCATATTAGATTCAGGCCTTTCAAGTGTGGGTAATGCATGTGGAGTTAGACTTGCGGATATGGAGCATCTCTAGTAGGGCATGGTCCGAGATTGCCGTGTAGGCGAGACATAAGTCAGTAATCTCTATGATACTGAATAGAGTGATAGTGATTTGAGCCTGTCTGCATAGGACAGGTGTTGGAGGCCATGGATTCTCTTTTTGAGGTGTTTCAGTGGCGTTTCCCATTGGTGCAGATTGAGTGTTATAGCTTTGGTGTTTTGTTCATATAATACTCAAGCCCTTTTCTCATCATACTATACAATTCTGCTTGAAACACTCCATGATATCTGGGTTACAATAAGGATGCCTTCAGTTCATCATGCCTTTTCTGGATATAAAATAAAATCTGTCTATACTACTGCTTATAACACTACAGTAACAAAAAGGAACAGAATATTCCACTTAATCTCCCCTAATTTAAAGTGTACATTTTATTATCAAATTAACAGAAGTGGTCCAGTGGTACAAGGTTAGATTCCCTCAGCCTCCATTGCGTAACTGTGTGACTTTAACCAAGTCATTTAACCACACACCACTCCCAGCCTGAATCTGAAAAAAAGTCCATTGGAATCAGTGCTTTGCTCCAGAAAACAAATACAAATATAATAAAATAAACTTTTGATATGTAATATGGATTTTAAATGATGCTGGTCAAAAACATTATTTTTATAACAGGCAAATGACAGAAATACACTTTTTTTTTTTTAAAGAAACAGAATGCTTCAGCTTCAGTTTTAAAAACTGTCTGTTGGCTGAACCTGACTTTTGTATAATTCTTGTTTTGCATATTGTGATGGACAGAGAAAAATACAGCTTCCTTTGAAAACAAAAAGCGTTATATTCTTTATAATATTTTATATGAAACATAATAAATTATATGTTACCCACAGCACCTTTAGTTTTGCTCTTACTCATAAAACGAGATGTTAATAGTTTACTGAATAATATGTAATTATATTATGTTAGACAATAAGGTAACTGGAATTAAGTTATATGCATACCCTTTCTCAAATGGAAAACCTGTTTGCTATCTGCTGAACTGATTGTCTCCCTCAGTGCAGTGCTGTGATTCAGTACAGATTGAACAGCCAATAGTGTAACAGATCACGACTGTGCTGACATGCGTCTGTGACAGGAAGTTTTGTAGCATGATGTCACCGGCTCGGCTCTTTAATTTACTCAGGAAATGCTCTTCTCAGCATTAACTTGTGAAAAGAAGTTGCTATGTTTGCACATTGTGTCAGTACTGTCAGACTAAAACTATAACACACATTAATGACTGAAATGTTGGTCAGATCTTTGAAGTGAAGCTTATTACATTGCACTTGCTTTCCACTAATGAAGTGTTGCATTTGGTTGACTCTGCTCCACAATGTTTTCATTACTTTAAATAGCAACAACAATTACTGTGGTTTCCTGACCAGTTTTAACTGCAGTTTTGCAGCAGTGCTACTTTATACCACTATCCTTGTAGGCCTAGAGTGATTGTCCACACAGTATGCAATACCTGGAGTATTGAACAGAATGGCTGCTGGAAGAAAGTGCAACCTAGAAACAATTGTTTTAGTGTAGTGTTTTATGTCATTTACATGGTTATCCATTTTTATGTTTATTTGTAAAATTCTTCAGCCATCAGAGGAATTAACAAATTCTAATGTTACAATATAGTTGATTACAAAGTAATTTTAGAAGCCATTTATTAGCTTTCATGTGTGCTTCTTTATATAGCTGCATGAGCAAAGTCGACAAAACACTGCAGATTGACAGCTTGTCAAGTTGCTCTACTGCCTCTGTTTTATAAGCAATATTTTAGAAACCTCTGCAAGAACTGATAAGTTGTAACATTTATTAATTGGCATGCATTTCTCTCGTTCCTAATAGGTGATCGTTATGTTGTGGTTGATTGTGGAGGAGGTACAGTGGACGTAACTATTCATCAAATTAAACTTCCTGAGGGGCATCTCAAAGAACTTTACAAAGCATCAGGTACCTAATTTTTAATCATATTTTATTATCTGTAGCCCAATAAATATAAGGCTTATTCCTCTGAGTCTATAGGGATGCACAGTGTCTGCTTCAGACTGAAACTATGTGCATATATTATCATTTTATTAGCATCAGTTTTAGATGTAAACTGTACATTTAATTTTCTGAGATATGAAAGGAAATTAGGGCAGAGTGTAGCACCTTTAATATGTCTATGAACACATGTGAATGTCCATAAAAGGTAGAATAAAAACTACTAAAGTGTTATCTGATTGTAAATGCCTGCAATTTACTCGTGTAGCAGAAAAAATGCAGCAGCAGCTCTCAAAACTGCATAACATAACCATACATTTGTAATCACATTATGGCAGAAACATTTTGATTTGTGACTCTTTCAGATTCATATCCTGAAGAATCCATGGCAATTTCCAGATGGAAAATTCACAATTGACAAAAGCCCATCAAAGAATAGTGAAATTTGATTTAGTGACTGGGCTCTTAATATTTAGTCAGCAAATATTGTATCTTGAAGGGATTTCTGATGTCCCATAGTACCAATTATATGTTATTGGAAGGCAGACCTCTTCTTAGTGACTTTAACATTTTTTATGGAAATTACAAATCACTGCACATAAGCTGTAGTATCGGGTCAGAATATTTTTTTTGGTGAAGCATACTAGATTAACAATACAGACCCCCTCAATGTACACAGTTTGCTGAAGTATGGTAAACTATGCTAGGAAAACCAATTGTTCTTGATATGGATGTCAGCTTCAGTAACAGCTCAATTCCAAAAGCTGTATCCAACAGTGCTGCACCCCAGTTCTCAAATTTAAAATAAAAATGAAAATAAAACTTCTACGTTATAGGATTTTTGTATTCTGGGATTCCCTTACTCAACAATCACTGCAGCTTTCTAGGCAGAATTATTTTCCTCAGAATATTTCTGCTTTATTTACATATCCTGCCCTGCAAAAATCCATGCACCGCTAGAAAAAAATTAGCTTTGAACTATGTTTTAATATGCATATTTATTGTGATACGTTTGTGAAATTACAAGCGTTTTGACAAAATTTTGACCTACTGTTGTAAAAGTCATTTTCTAGTATGAGTTATATAAGGTTTAAAATAACAAAAATGATCAGAGCAATTACAGCAACCCTCCACATAAAAGCAAAGAACACCGTGGCTAATTAAGAAGGATATATGCATTCATCTGAAAACGGAGTACAGGCTGCTGACCTTTTCATGCTTGCTACTCATCTGCATAAAAAAGTTTTCACAGACTGGTTCTATCTCAAGACCGGACTTTCTAAGCAGTGATTATGGTTTCTTATGCTTCAGATCTTTATATTCATGTTTGGTTTCCATTGCACTATAAAGTTTTCAGACTAAAAACTATATTTACAATGGTGTTGGGGACCAAATGTTATTGCTGGCTCCCCATTGGAAGTATGAGATGTAACAACATGTGTCCCAGCATTTTGAAAATGAATGTGCAATTCTGACAAAAAAAGCAAACTGTAAAAGTTGAAGTGTTTCTGCCAGACGAGCTACACCCTTACACTTCCAGTTTGAAGGTTTGTGTGTTCACACCTCTTCTGTGAATCCATTGATTGTTGTACTTCAGAATAAGGGAATGCCCTGAGATACTGCAGTATATGTTGGCAATGTCACACTTTAAGTTTTGCTATTATATGGATTGTAGTTACTTTCCTAAGACTTGTAATGGGTACCTTGTGTTGTTACCTGAGCAGATTATTAACAGTTGTCAACACCGTGGAAATTCTTAACCTACTCAGGACTGTCATTCTTTTTCACCACTGAAAAAAGGCATGTTAACAAATACTTGAAGTAATACAAAAACAGCATTATCAGTAAATCACATAATTTGAAGATGCATATTATAGTACATGCTGGAATTCAAAAACCTACTGTGATTTATATGCATAGCCGCTGACACTAGACAGAGACGAAAGTATCGCGGAAAAGGGTTTTACAACTGTATCAGTTAGAGATGCAGGTCCAAGAACCATGGTGATGACTGAAGTGGAACTGGAGGCAAAGCATAGGCTGCAGCAATAGAAAAGAAAAAGGATAGAAACCAACCCTAATGACAACAAATCTGACCGCAGAGGCAAACGATCTGTATCTTACCAGTCAGCACCCAACCTGCATGGGTAGAAATGGAGAGATAGAGAACAGGAGATATCTAAAAAGCAAAATAGTTAAAGGAGAATATAATCAGTAGTAGTAAGCTATGAGAGACTAGTAAGTTGAGAGAGCCAAAGTTTGTCAAATTTGGGTTTATATCCATTGTTTTGGTTTTTGCTTGTTTCTAGAATATGTGATTATTCTGAAACCTGAAATATCAGAACTGTTTTTGTGGAGCCTATTATTTGTATAAGATGTTTGGTGTCAGGATACTAAAATACCAGAAAATAAATGTTTTCTTTGTGGAAATGTGAATGAAATGCATTAGATGTATTTCTGAAAAAAATAACAGAGAAGACATACAGACCAAGATTAGAGGAAAGGGGGGATGTCTGCAAGACGAAGAATTCCCCAAGTATGGCAGGAGTGTGTTCATCTTTTGCAATTATTCAAGACTAGAGTGATTCAGTGTACAGTAAATAATGCATTTCTTCTATGTACTACTATACTGGCAGGCTGTTGAGATCTATTAATAAAAATCTGATAGAAGTGAGTATTTAAGTTCAAACATGAAAGTGAGGTCTATATAAATAGTACCAGAACATCAGTGGTCCATAGTACATCTCATATTATTATTGCAGATAAAAAAAGAGCTGAATCTATACAATGCATTGAAGCCCTGATGCGATCAAGTTATCAGATTTTGTTAAATAAAATAGTGGGTCCACTATGTGACTTCATTCATTACTAGTCTTTTAATAGATGCAGGAAGCATAGCAGCTGGAGACTACGTTTCTACATGATTTCATCTCTTCATATTTAGGTTGACATGAGCAAATTGTAAGCAATTTATGTTTTGTAGTAATGGAAAAGTTAATAACTTTGTTAGATATTTAGACAGACGGACTGATAGAAAGATGCATACATACATAAATAAAAGCCTGGGTAACAGAGGGTGGGGCAGTGATCAGCAATAATTGTATAAAGATACAATTAATACTTGCACTGGTATAACTATTGAGATTTACCAAGACTTTAATTAATTGAGATGGAATGTGTGGGTGAAAACTAAGATGTTTAATGTAAAGGAAGTCTACTGGTATGGCTAAAATAAGTTCTGAACATAATATACAATATTGACATCATTGTCAGTTATTCTAACATTATTCATTTATTATTTTGATAGTTAAAATTTCAATGCCACCCAGGGAGTTGAGTATTGTCTGCAGAGGAGGTTAGATGGACATGTAGTACACCACTCATGCTCGGCCCCTCACTTTGTCAATAGTGCCTTGCACTGATATCACAATGTCTTGCACTATAACAGTTTACTTATTGCTACATGTCCGCTGGTATTTAATCTGCCATGCATCCATTTTTTTATCCGATGTAGGAGAGTATTTATTTATTAGCACCACCCTCTGAGTTGTGATTATGATTAAGATACATGCATACAGAATGGCCACAATTTTTTTAGCATTTAGTTTTAGCCCATTTTCAGAGCACCAGCTATTACCATGTATAAATTCATTTTGTAGCTTATGGACATCAGAAGAGGAGTTAAATACAATACTCAGTTTAAGTCATCTGCAGACTTGGTTAATCAGAGTTCTTAGTTTTAGATTTGGAGATCAGAGAAGTATATGCTGAACAGCAGAGTTTCCAGCAGGGATCCCTGTGGTACCTCATTGGTTACTTTCATGATCTCTGAGGACTCGTGTGCCACCCTCACAATGTGGGTTCTGTCCCTCAGCCTACTAACTATCCATCTATTTACATAGGAATCAAGTTGGAGTATATTAATTTGCTGATAATGTTGGAATGTTAATGCCTTAATGGTCTCAAGGTATGTTATATGGACAGCATGAACCCTGTCCATGGATTTTGTTATCCCTATAAAAATTCACATATTCATTAGACAAAATCGGCCATTAATAAAGCCAATAGCCTGAAGATCATGTCATAAAAGATTTTTTGTGCTGTTTTATAGTCTTGTAGATGTGGTACGTCAGACTGATGGGTTTGTAATTCCTGGGGTCCTTTGTGGAAATGCACTTATGAAGGTTGGGAGGGTGGCCTAATGGTTAAGGTGTTTGCCTCACAAATACAAGGTGCAGGGTTTGAGTCTCACAAGGGATAATTGGCTAGGCTTAAAATGGCTCACAAAGGCAGTTAGCTTAGTACTAACCTATGAACCTATGTACCTATAAGTGACATCACAACTGCTGTCACCAAACTGTGGGACAAAGCTAGTGGATAAAAGACAGATAAATAATGGTAGGAACAGGTCCATCAGTGCACGTTTAGTTCTGTTATGCAGATTGCCTGGTATGTTATCAGGTCTCATACAGGATGCATTTTTCTGTTTGTTTTGGAATGTACTTTTAACAAGTGTCCTTTTGTGATGATAGGCGGATTGAGATACGTAGGTTTATGTGAGATTTATACAAATGTCTTTGGGGTGAAGTATGTACTGAATTTGTTTGCCAATATATTTACATTATCCACTGGCTCAGACTAGGTAGTTCCATTATGAATAAGCTCAGAGCAATTGTTGGATTTTTTTGTGTAACTTCCTAACATAAGTAAATAAGGATTTGTAATTATCCTTAGCTTCTGATGCCTGTCAAAGTTCACTTTTCTGATTGTATTTTTACAGTTGTTTGGGTAACCTTTTCATGCTGACATTGATTTTTGAATCTTTTGTTTTGCTATATATTCTAATGAGTTTCTTACCTTCTATTGTATTGTCTATTTATACATGTGGGCCACCAGGCTCATTTGCTCTTACCCTTCTGTTTTTGTTTAGTTGTGGTAGGGATTGACAGATTTATACCATTTTCTAGAGTAGCACATAATTTATTCACATAACTACTAACCATGTGAACATTTTAGGAGTTACAGTTATTATTGAATATTGAGGCTTCTTCATAAAAATGCAGGAAGTGTGTATATTTGAAGTCTTTGAATACTACAATATTTCCATCTGCTGCTTTAGGGATTTTAAAAGAGAAGGCTACCAATTTGTGGTCACACTTGACTGGAGATAGGTATACTACTGGGATAATGCAATCAGATCTTGAATTTATAAGGATCAGATTAAGGATATGTTGTCCTGTCATGTGCTTTTGACTATTTGATCCTGGAAATTCTTGTTTATGAAACTGATGAAGTTTTTGGGCATAGCCTACATATGTGGTATAGGTCTCTTAGTTTATATATGTGTAGTTAAAATCTCTTTGGATGGTGACATTTTTTTTGTATTTGAAGTTCACCCAATTTATTTATGAAATGGACATGGTTATGATGGTGGACCTTTAACATGCTATGGTTTGATAAGTGTGCTTTATTTACAGTGAGTTAAATGTCAATAAGTTCAGTTTATGGGTCTCTGCCTTGACATAATATGGTCTTTAATAAATATAGATATTCCACCATAGTTCCTGTTGGGTCTAAAGGTGTGGTAGGGGAAAAAGCCTGGTACACAGAGGTTCTTTCTGCATTTTTAAACAAGGTTTCAGTAGTGATACACACATAAATGTGCTACATATGCAGGAGGGCGTCAAGGTTAGCCAATTTGTTATTTAGACTAATAACAATGGGCAGTGCAATACTGATATTGTCTGATGCTTAGTTTTTAAGTTGGAAGATCCACTAGCTGAACTCTGCTTGAAAAGGCACTACAGGAGGCACCAAAGGCTTTAACCAGTATGTTGAAGCCCTGGAATAATAGGTTCAAGCCATCCTTGGTGAAGCAGATAGGGCTGTGTATCAGTGCATTTCATTCTGACACATGCAGTATCCCTTTGGAATGACACCAGTTATTCAGCCAATGGTTGAAAACAGTCACCTCTTCCTTGTTCCTCAGCAGCACTCATGGTCATCTCTTCCTTGTTCCTCAGCATCACTCTTGGTCATCTCTTCCTTGTTCCTCAGCATCAGTCTTGGTCATCATCTCTTCCTTGTTTCTCAGCATCACTCTTGGTCGTCATCGCTTCCTTGTTCCTCACCATCACTCTTGGTCGTCATCTCTTCCTTGTTCCTCAGCATCACTCTTGGTCGTCATCTCTTCCTTGTTCCTCACCATCACTCTTGGTCGTCATCTCTTCCTTGTTCCTCAGCATCACTCTTGGTCATCATCTCTTCCTTGTTCCTCAGCATCACTCTTGGTCGTCATCTCTTCCTTGTTCCTCAGCATCACTCTTGGTCATCATCTCTTCCTTGTTCCTCAGCATCACTCTTGGTTGTCATCTCTTCCTTGTTCCTCAGCATCACTCTTGGTCATCATATCTTCCTTGTTCCTCAGCATCACTCTTGGTCATCTCTTCCTTGTTCCTCAGCATCACTCTTGGTCATCATCTCTTCCTTGTTCCTCAGCATCACTCTTGGTCGTCATATCTTCCTTGTTCCTCAGCATCACTCTTGGTCATCTCTTCTCTGTTCTCAGCATCACTCTTGGTCATCTCTTCCTTTCCTCAGCATCACTCTTGGCAAATGTAGAACTTTGCACAACTCTACAGTCTTTCCTGTGTTTGTGAAATGCATCGAGAGCTCAGAAATGCCTTTGCATATCCCTTTGCATGCCGGGTCATTTACACCCACATGGATCACCACCATCATGTCAAAGTAATACTTGAGGACTCTTAGCACACTGCGAATCTTGGCACCTGAAAGACAGCTCACTATCATCCTATTTTTATCCAGCCTTGTGAGAGAAGATTCTGTGTCTTGTACTGTGAAGTTACCAATCACCAGCACATTTTATTACTGGACTGTTTGTGTACTTGGTTTGAGGAAAGTGTTTTCCTGACTGGATGTGGTAGCATGTGTTGTTTCTAATTTCTACAGTGACCTAGTCTTGTTTGATCTTGGAGGCATAGGCAGTGATTTTCTTACAGCCTCAGTAGGTGATAGCTTTACTTGTATTTGTGTTGTGCTTATAGATTGTTTTGTGAGAGTGATGCATCCATCTTAGTTATATATTTGAATCTCTCATAGATACTTTGTGATAAATGTAGTAGCAATTCATTGTCCAGAAACACCAGGCAGTCACTATTCTGCCAGTCCATATGATCCCAATCCAATGGCAGCTGGTCAGGTATTCCTTCCATGGCCTTCACTGGAATGAGTTGGACATTTGAGTAATGCTCCTGTCTTATAAGTGAAGACTTAACAGTAGTTGATCTATCCTCTAGTGATTATATAGAACAAAGTAAAGTTGTGTAGGTAAATGTACCATAACAGTTAATGTTCTAAGAAATCCCTGTTGCAGAATCATAAGGTAAGTGGTTTCTAAACATGACTGTCCAGCTTTCAAAGCTAAAGAACATTTTCCACATTCTCCAACTGTTAGGATTTTGAGCAGAGTCCCATATAAGGACATTTGGAGTAGAAAAGGCTTGAGTATTTTTGCTCAGGAGGGAGGAAACAGCCCAAACAGAAGAAAGCTAGGAAACAAACCCAACAGCAAGCTAAGTACAAAAAAGGTGAAACATCCTCATCCTGGCAGCACAAAAACAGAAAATCATAAAAAGGGGGACTGAAGGGAGGGGAGGCTACTACATCAGTGATAAATTACAACATCTACTTTATTATACCTCTCAACTGTCCAGATTTTCTCAGAATGTCTGGATGTTTGCCTCATAATTTTGGTCTGTTCCTCATAAAATTTGTGATTTTCTTGCAAATCGCTGAGTACTGAAGTCACTGAATAATTACATACATTTGAGTTTCAGTCTTCATATCCTTCAGAAATTGCATGCTAACACAACTTCTGTTATTCTAGAAACTTACTAAGTTTATAAGAGAAATATCTGGAATCTGTAACTATCTTTGGACCTTTGCCCCTCATTATTTTAGGCTTTGTCCAGAACTCATGTTAAAAGGTTGAGAGATATGACCGTTATGTTAAGTTTACTTACAAAGCTGTACTATGTTTAGTCATAGAGCTCTATTGCAGGAGCCTATGAATAGTTTTGGTAGATTATCATAACGTACAAAACTAATAAAGGGAGGAGGCCAATGCACCAAGACTCCAGGAGCCCCAGGGAATGGTCATAGCAAAGCCTGTTCTGGACTTGGAAACGGAATTGAGTTTATAGTGCTTTGTAAAAGTGTGGAAAGAGGACCACGTTTCTGTCTCTAGAATACTTCTAAAGTCTATCCCTTTCCAGAAAACCACTGAAGAAACTAAAGCTTTTGTTTAATGGGCTCTAACCCTGACTGGAAGTGACTTATTATGGTGAGTGTAACAACAGATAGAGCATGAAACAGCCACCAGAAAATGATCAGTTTAGCCACTAGCTGTCCTCTGCTGTTACTGTTGTAGCAGACAAACCGCTGATAAGCTTTTCTGAAGACTCAGGGTTTGTCTAAGTTGTGTTTAAGCTGCCTATGGACATCCAGAATGTTAAGAATCTTTTCTAACGTATTCTTAGGTTCAGGAAAGACGATAGAAAGATGAATGGTCTGGCTTAAAGTAAACTCTGAGATGACTTTAAGCATAAAAATCGATTAGTACTCCAAGAAATCCTGTCCTTGTGAAAAATGAGATGGAGTTAAGTCACCATTAGTGTTTATAATTCAGATAATAACCTATCAGATGCCAGAGCAATGGGTAAAACTGCTTTCCAGGTTAAGAAACTCAATACAGCCTAATGAACATGTTCAAATGGAATCAGAGTGAGTTTTTCCAAGTACAAAGATGAAATACAAAGGAGGAGCTACCCGTTTCCTAGGTGGATAGTTATACAACACCCACTTCAAAAACTGTTTAACTTTAGCATGGTTAGAAAGGAGGGGATCAAAAGGCAACCAAGCAGAAAATGGCTGCCAAATGTACTTTGTAAGAAAGACCAGAGGACAATAGCTCATACAAATAATCAAGGACCAGAGACAGCCAGACCTGGAGTGCCCTGGTTCTTGGACTGGCACCAACTAGAAAATCTTTTCCACTTGCACATACATGATTTCCTAGTAACAGTTTTGTTTGCCTCCTGTAGTATGTGCTTCATATTCTCAGAAAACTGGTGCCTAAAAGCCATTAAAATTCTGTCATGTAGGCAACTTGTTGAAGATTTTTTCAGATTGTGGTGTATCAAGCAACCTCTGTCTTATGTGAGCAAATCCATTCTGAGAGAAGATTGTAGTAATTGCCCTTGGCTATATTAAAAACAATGGAGAACCAATGGGCAAGAGACTCACCACCGCAAATTTTTGGAGAGCCCTGGATATCAGTGGAAAGTGTAGAAAAGCATACAGAAACATTCACGGCCATGGGAATGAAAGGGCATCTGTCTTCCAAGCCCATCTCCAAAGAGATCTGTAGCAGAAATTCTCTAGCTGTAAGTTCTGAAAGGAGATAAACAGATCTACACAAGGTGCTCCCAACCATTATTTACAATGGGGTGTTGCTCTGATGAAATGTATGAAGCCTGCAAAGGAAATACTGTGGTAGCTTCATACAAGTCCTTAAAGGAGTGTATGAGGGGAAATACTGTGGTAGCTTCATGCAAGTCTTTAAAGGAGTGTATAATGAAAATCAGGATGAGCAAGGACAAGGGATGAGGTTTTTAACTCCTCTGCTCACAGGTAAGGCTTTACATGACCTTGCTTTAGATCCGCGGTGGTGCAGCGGTAGCATTGTTGCCTCACAGCAAGAGGTTTTCCCATTCAGTTCTTAGCTGGAGTGTGGGGAGTGCCTCCTGTGTGGAGTCTTGAGTGGCATTCCGAAAGACATGCGTGAATGGGCGTGCCTTCGTTGAAGGTTTGGCATCGAGCTGGCAACTCGGCACCGTAAAAATCTACTGCCAATCATTAGTGGACCAGAGTTCCGCTGTGGCGACCCCTAACCGGGAAAAGCCAAAAGACAAACAACAAGTACTGACCTTGCTTTCCAGGGCTGGGTCTTCACTCCTTATACTATATCAAACTTGTTCAAACCAGTATGTGGGAGTTCGTTTCTCATTTGGTCTGTATTGTTTAAACAGCCATGGCCCTAACATTTTGGAAAATTCTTAGATGCTCATTGTACTGTTTTCTAAGTATACTGACTACAAAGAAAAATCAGATAACCGTTGTGCAGCGTATAGCATATTTTTACGTTGTGACAGCAATTGTAAACAACCATTTTGGTGATAAAATTGATGTACATACTATTTAAGGCTGTATAAGTCCAGTTAATGATTTATCCATATCACTGCAAACTGATTTGTGTTAGGAGTAGGGCCATTACTGCCTATTGCTGGCACCAGTTTATATATGATAATCTGAGTCTAGGTTTCTCATGATGTGCCTCAGTGAACACCAAATAAATATGTTAAAATCATTGGCATTGAGTACACTCCATAGATACATCACTGCCTTGGAATATGACCTACACCTGTCACCCTGATAGGTTTGACATTGTACAGCCATAGAACAAAGCATTCTCTCTCAAGGATTTCACTCACTTTAGTCTAAACCTGCCAACTTTCAGTGTAGTCTTACCAATAATAAATGAGATTTAGTTAAGCTTAGTTTTCACACACATACAGTGTTTCTAGCAGGGAATGTTGATACTGCTCCAGTGTAACACCCTTTTTCTGCATTCAAAGTATACACAGTCACCACAGGGCTGGCCTTTGATCAGCTGGTGCCCTAGGCAAAAAGGCTCAGTAGCACCCCTCCAAACACCACCTGGTGCCTCCATCCTAGTCTACCTACACCGTCCAGATTACTTTTTATCCTTCATTTTCTCACACTCTGCCTTACTCTTCAATTTTTCTTGTATTCATTCAACACATTTTAAAGAAATCATTTCTTTACTACAAAAAATAAACAAATACTGGAAAAGTGCCCCTGCTAGAATGATGCCCTAGGCGGCCACATAGTTGGCCTATGCCTAAGGCCAGTACACTGTTCCAAAGAGGCAACCAACATATAGTAGCTTATAGCCAAATATTTTCTCTTGAAAAGCAGCAGTTGCCAAGAGTCACACCGGTGCTGTGAGGTTGCATTTTTATATATTAATAAATAAGACCAGCCCCAGTCCTTTATAAATGAAGAAATTAAATCAGTATACTTAATAGGAATACGGTGAAAGCATAGAAAACACCAATTAAATATATCAGGAAGTAACTGATTGTACATTTAGAAATTAAAGAAAATATTTTGAATTGATAGTTGGCACCAGAATAAATCTAACTACTTCTAAATAATTGTATTACTATCACTTTATAGACAACATTGCAGCCTGGCTACCACTAAGTTTCTAAAACATTCAGTATAGCTGCACTTGACTCATAAGCAAATTATTAAAGTTTGAAATTATTGCCTCTGGGAAATCAGACTGTATTTTATCTCCTCTATTCTCTGTAAAAATGCGTTATTGTTCAAAAGCTTGGAAAGAGTTCATCGAGTTCATATTCAAAAATAAACAAATGTAAAGAGTCCTGGTTCAGCTTTCTCTGCATATTAGAGTTTTCCCAAATTCAAACTCAAACAAAGAAGAAACAGTCCTGTTTCAGTACTCATACGAGGTCAGTGTTTCAAATCAAACTGAAATTCAGTCTGTTTTAACCCAAGCTGCTTATAAAACACTAAAGTTTTCAGTCCAATATGAATCAATGGAGTGTTTGATAGGAAGCAAACAGTGTGAAAACACTTCCATTCTACCATACAAAGCTCTATTATTATTAACTCATTAACACCTATGTGGTATCGGGTCTATATTAAATTATATAACGTCAAACAGCCGAAATATCGAAAGTGCTGTTCATCGAGTTCTGGTTTGTGGGATTGGGGTGCAGTGAAGATCGGGAATTTTGACCTTTCCTCACTGTTGTGCGATCTCTGAGTTGGTATATGTAATTAGTGGGGGGGTGCAGCCCCCCACAAAACTAAGTAATTTAAACCGCACTTTCGATATTTCAGCTGTTAGACATTCGTTCCGTTCGATAATTTAATATAGACTCATGGTATCACACTTCTAGCAACCTGCACACATTCTTGCATTTCAGAGTATGTTTTGAAAAATCAGCTTAAAAGGCATATAATAAACAAATGTGAAAAATCTGTGAACAAAAGTTGTCAAAACGGGTTTATATAATACATCGAAGTATTACTACGTTGAATGTACTAATATTGAACTCTTTGCATCGAACGTTGAATATAGCGAAGCTGCAGAATATCGAATACTTTCCTAGAGAAAGTATTCGGTGGGCCGTTTCTGCAGCTTCTCTATTTCCTCGACTGTGGAGCGAAGGTTATGGACTGGTTAAGGTAAGTGTGCGTACAAAGGTGAGTGTGCAATAGGGACCTTAGGTTAGGGAGCGGGTAAGGTGAGTGTGCGATAGGGACTTTAGGGTTAGGGAGTGGGTAAGGTGAGTGTGCGGTAGTTATGGACCTTAGGGTTAGGTCTGGGTTAAGGTAAGTGGATAGCTAGTAGTGTATGTATGGTTTAGTGTAGGGTTTTGTGAAGTGTATATGTGTGGATTATGTATTTTGGTGTGCTTGTGTTGTGTGTATGTTTGTTGGAACAGCAAATTTTTTCCCTGGGAAAAAATTTGCTGTTCTGAGTGTTCGATGTTGTGGTGTTTTGAGTGAAATGGTTTGATATTAGAACATCTGATGTGGTAATACTTCGATGTTCTAATATAAACCCATCAAAACTGTGCAAATAGCAATGCTATCAGTAAAAATAATTTTTTACAGTGATGATATCCACTACATTCATAGTCTTTCTGTAAATACTATAATGCATTAAGATATACACAAACACAGAATTATATCTTTTGCTAAACATTCACAAGGAAATTGTTATACCTTGGAACTGGATAACCTACTCATATATTCTTAAAACTTTTGTTAACCAGACATAAGTTTTCACATGGCAGCAAGAAATTCCTCTCTGAGTGCATGTTTGTTGAGACATGTAAAGAAATTTGAAAATGTGTTTAATTGCAAAACTAGCAATATAAATGACACTGAATATCCTGCAAGATGTGCAACTTACAGTGCAAATATGAATTTATTTATTGACATTTGTTTACCGTGAAAGTCTGACTGGGTAATAAGTACCTATTTTCAGCAGAGACCTGGGGAGAAAAGCTGCAGAGAGTTACATAACATCAAATAAACCAAAATAAAGCTGGTACCCAGGAATGGGGTAAAAAAAAGCTCTACTAATAACTGATTAAACACCAACAGTTGAAGCACATGGTGAACAAGAAATGAACACTTACAGTTAAAAAAACTCCCTACTTTATTAAGCACTTTCGTCTATCACTACATGGACTTTATTAGAATAAATGGTTACTTCCTTCCTAAATAGATACTAGTCACATGATCATTAATGTTCTTAAATAAATATTTCACCATCCCATATATCCTAAAATGAAACAACCATAAATATATATAAATATATTGAAAATATATAATTCAATTTTCTTAAAGCATAAATTGCATATTCAAACAATAGTGTGTGTAATTGTAAAAAAATGATGCATCTAATTAAAGAAAGAAATAACCATATAATCAAAATTCACTTAATAATTAAGACGATATATATATATATATATATATATATATATATATATATATCATCAGTTCACAGTCTGGATGCTTGCAGTTTTAAAATGCTAGTAACTGAAACACTTTCATTTAACCCTGGAAATAATTGCCACTATAATTCTTAGAAACAGCTGTAGGCATTTTGTATCTAAGAATGGACTATTGTGGTGTGAAAAACTAAGGGGCTGCAAGCCCAGCCAGATAGAATTTTGTAAATATTTCTGTGTCATAATGTAATCCACAGGCTTGTTCTACAAATGTAAAGAAAACTATATGTTATGATTAAACAATATCTTGTACTGAGCTTCAAAAATGTAACCACAGTGCACACTGCTGGAAGAAAGCTGATAAGTAAAACATTATATGACTGATCTCAAAGCTCGGAGACAGGATGTCTGAGCTAGCAAATTCTTTCTATTGTTATTAAGACAGAGTTAATTACTAGATGTAAAATGTCTTTTATTGCTGTGGCTTTCTGGCCAGGTGCACTTACAGAGAAATGTAAATTTTCAGTTTCTGTTAGCCTGAGAACTAAAGAAGTGATAGAAGTGATGTAATGTGAAAATGACTAAGCAGTACTGGGTGTTTATCAATTTAAGACTTTCTCAAACAGAGAGATGAGAGCATTTTGAATTTTGTCTGAACGTGTTAACAACTCAGCAGCACTCTGTCTTGCAAGTAAAGTACTATTTAGAACTGTGATGCCTCTTAGAGTTAAATAGGAATTTAGCCAGATTAGACTAGCTGTTTTCTATACTTATGCCAGACTATCCTACAATATTATTTTAAAAGTTTCCTGTCATCTTTGAACTCTGTTATGTCATTGTGTTAAAGTAAGAAGTATTATCTTGTGTTTTTATTATTTATTATTACATATTTTTAAACCTTTCTACTGTGGCTGTTTTGTGTAGAGATAATTTAAGCTCTTAGAGTGCATTGCATGTATGTGGTGATACTGTACCAGCCACTCCTAAATAGCCTTCTAGTCCCAGTCACACTTACTATTTGGATAATAATATTGCACAGTAAAATTGGTCATCCTTTGGGAAGGGCCTTATAGTAGCTAATATTAGTGGTTGGTGCCAGTTGGTACTACCTTATAGTCAGGATAGAACGGGGGCACAGCTGGAGAACATGTGCCAGCCTTCCCCAGAAGTGTCTGTGTGTTTGTATCCAAATCAAATCTTAAAGTGTGTGTTTGTGTCAGCTACTGGGGCAGGGACATGAAGTACTGGTTGGACAGAGAGGGTTCTGTAGGTTGTAACTTGACCACTAGGCTAAGAACTGGACCCTGTAGCTGTGCCAGTGGGGAGTCTTATTGGAGATCTGGAGAGAAAGGGAGAAACCAGCCCCAGACTGACTGACTGATCTCTGTGTGCTCTTAAGGGAAATTGTGCTTTACTGTGTGTGTACTTGTTATTCTCCCCAATGTGCACGCCCATCACTGGTGTTAGTGGTGAGGATTGAGGCTCCTTGATTACTGGACCATTGCATGGGTATCACATTGCATTGTCCATACCACATGATATTGCCCCATTGGACATTATATTCTACCATCCATGCTCTGTTTAATAACTGTTCAGCTATCCATGTTACCAGGTTGCCACTAAAGACAACCACAAAGCATTCTATAGCAATGACAAGAATCTCAATGGCAACACTCATATCTCCTCTGAGTTACATCACAATGGCACTAAATGTACAGAACCAACTGATATTGCCAACATCCTAGCAGATAGATTCAGTGCTAACTTTACCCCCCTCACACCCCCTAGAGGGCCCATCTCTATACCGGAAGAATGCAAATTTCCTGTAATCACAGCTGAACAGGTAAAAAACACACTCTCCAAAGCCAAGAACACAGCATCCATGGGACCTGACAATATCCCAGGCTGCGTTCTACATGAACTACAGAATGAACTGGCACCATACCCAAGTACCATGCTCAATCATAGCCTCACCTCAGGCTTTGTGTCCACTGAATGGCGCACCGCGATGGTTATCCTACTCCACAAAGGGGGAGCCACGATGGACCCTGGGAACTACCGCCCCATTAGCCTGATGAGCCTGGTCTGCAAGGCCATGGAATGTATCATCATGGAACTCGTAAACAAAGACATTGGTAAGCTCCAAACTCTGGACCGTACCCAGTTTGGGTTTGTAAAAGGCAGATCATGTCTCCTAAATCTGACTGACTTCTTTGAAGCAGTCACCAAAGCCACAGATGAGGGTAAAGTGGTTTATACAGCTTATCTAGATTTCGCCAAGGCTTTCAACACCATCCCCCACTCTGGACTTATAGATAAGCTCACTAAACTAGATATAAATCCCTAAGTTACAAGATAGGTTGCCAACTGGCTCATGGATAGAACCCACACTGTGAAAGTAGCAGACTTCAAATCCGACTTCAGACCAGTGACAAGTGGAGTACCACAGGGTTCAGTCCTGGGTCCTCTCCTGTTTTGTATCTACTTCTCTGAAGTACAGGCTAACACAGAAGGTCTTTGGCTAACAAAGTTTGCAGATGACTGCAAACTAGGAGCCATAATCGAAACTCCTAATGATGTGGACATACTACTCACTAAGTTCATAAAAATAAAATCAGAAACTAGTTCGCAGTCACCCCAGGCAGTCAGCAAACAAGTAGCATAAAAAGCAATCCACGTCTCTTCAGACCCTGGTTCCTAGGATATCAGTTCCAAATAATGTATAGATCCACTCTCGATTTAAAACACAAAGTAGCAATTTTATTCATGTACACAGTTGACAAGCGCTTTCGCTATCAAGCTTCATCAAGCCTATAACAGTCAAATCTAAAATGAGGCTTATATAAAAAATTCAAAATGTGCCAATCAACACAATTAATTAATTAGTAAAATGACCCCTTAAAGGCATCAACTTCGTAAAACATTTCATAAATCAACACAAATTGATCAAATACATTTTAAAATTCAACCATATCTAAGCATATATATATATATATATATATATATATATATATATATATATACATAAGAATAAAAACAAAAACTATATATGCATATATATAGAAAAGCACATATATCGCTTACTTAAAAGCATATACATATATACTGCATAAAAATACCATCATAGAAGGTTACTGGTCCTATTCATCAGAAATCACACTGTATCTATTTTCTATGTCTCCTATTTTTAAGAGCAGGTCTAAGGGGAACCCTGTCATTGAGACCTGGGGGGATGTGTGCTTGTGTTTTTATAATCCATTTTGTCTCAGCATCTTCAGTATAATTCCTGACATCACCTCCTCTCATGCTAGGTGTATTCACATGCAACACTGAAAATAGAAACCTATGCGTACTATCGTTCTGTGAGACATGTTTAGATAGTGCATTGACTTCAGATCCAATACAAATTTGATACAAGTGTTCTCTAATTCTTTCTTTTAACATCCTATCAGTTTTGCCAATATAAAATGATCGGCAGGATATACAGGAAGCAATGTATACTACATGTCTAATACGGCAGTTAGCGTTAATTTTGATAGGAAACACCTGTCCAGTGTTGGGATGTACAAAGACATTAATACCATTAATATAAATACAATAGTTGCACTTATGACAAGGTCGTGTGCCTTCAAAACTTAAATTATTTCCATCTTGTTTATTATTCGTAAAACACAATAACCTATGCAGGTTCTTTCTATTCTTATAAACAAAACACGGTTGTTCACCTGCATATCTCTTGACCTCGAGATCCAAAGTCAATAAATCCCAATGCTTAATAATGACATTTTTGATACTGTGCACATCCTGTGTATAAAACAAAGTTAACCTCTGCTGGTTCTTATTACTATCGTTGTTAACCAGGGTCCCTTCAGAATTCATTCTATAAACTTGCAGCCCTGTCTCCGAGAATATAGGGCATGCCCTTCCTTGCCTATGGTCCCTGACTTGAGTAAACGCTCTCTCAATTTCTACAGGTCTGTAATTCCTATCGCTAAACCTAACAGCTAAATCACCCAATTCCTTCTCGAATTCTTCTGGGCATGGATTCAATCTAGAGACCCTAATCCCCTGCCCTTTAAGGATGTTAGAAAAAATATGACCTGGGTGCATACTGTCTCTATGTAAAAGCGTATTCTTATAACAAGACTTTCTATGCACCCCTGTATTAAAGTCACCATTCGGTAACCGCCATACATTCACATCTAAAAAAGAGATGTTCTGATTCGAATAGTTCATAGAAAATTTTAAATAAGGAGTAAGCATATTGACTTGTTCCTCAGAAACTAATAAAAATCACTCAAGCAACCATCCCACAGAAAAAACAAGTCATCCACGAAGCGTCTATAAAACAAGACATGTCTCCGAAATAAATCAAGACAGCATAATCTTTCTTCTTCCCATAAGGCCATAACCAGATTGGCGTAGCTATTGGCACAATAAGTGCCCATAGCTACTCCATCTTTTTGGGCAATGAAATCATTATTAAACAAAAATATGTTACTTTCCAGAATGATTTCCAGCAAAGTGCAAAGAAAGTCCACCCTAGTGGGTAATAGGTTAGAGTGTACACTCAAATATTTATGAATGCTCTCAATGCCTTTACCATTCGGAATATTAGTGAATAATGAATTCACATCCATCGTGACCAATAGTAAACTTGAGTCACGACCATAGTTCCCAACTACTTCATAAAAATCTAACAAAAATTCCTTTGAGTCTCTGAGTATAAACTTATTAACATTGACATATGGTCTTAAGATTTTTCCTATATATACAGATAAATGCTCAGTCACCCATCCTCGACCAGAAACTATCGGTCTCATTGGGGGTTTGATGGAATCTTTGTGAACCTTGGGCAAACCATGAATAGTTGGAATAGTGGGATTCTCTATGAAAAAATAACTAAATAACTGATAATCAATTATACCCAGCTTGTACATGTCCTCAAGGCCGCTATAAACTCTAGATATAACATGCTGGACATCTAAAATTGTAATAAATTTATAATACCGTGTATCTTTTAACATCTCAGCCATGCTGTTATTATAGGCCAACCTGTCAAGGACGACTATGGGTCCACCCTTGTCAGCTGGCCTAATTGATATATTGCCATCATTCATTAAATCTTGTAAGGCTTTGTCCTGTCTTATACTTAGATTTTTCTTAAATAAATGAATATTCTTATTCTCTAACGAATATATATCTTTCTCTACCATCTTGTCAAAAATTTCTAGTGAGGGCTGTAGATTAGGTATTATTAAACTCGGATTCCTAAACTGTCTATCCATACTCTCAACCACACCTCCGGAAAACATTATTTTCAATTGTAAATTCCTCACAAATAACTTAATATCTAAAATTGTGTCAGTTATACAACTTCGTCTTGAAGGGATGAAAGACAGGCCTTTATTTAAGACCTCAATTTCATATTTACTAAGTGGTCTATGAGATAAATTAACAACTATGTCAGTCTCTCCCACATTTTTTTCAGGATTGGTTCTCTCATATCGCTGCTCTGAGCTTTCCTCTTCTGCCTCCCTCTGCTCATAGATCGACCCCGGCCCTTCCTGTAATTCTCTTCTATGGGGAAAGGGGTAAAAACCTCCTCCTCCCTATTCACATTACTTTGTACATTACGTACTTTGCTATGAACCACCTGTGTCTGTTCAGGTCTATCTACTGAGTCCGTGTTCTTACATGTAACAGTGGAACCATTTAAATCATTGACTGATTCTTTCTGCCTAACGTTAGTTATTCTTTCAGAAGGAACAACAAACAAGCTATCATTATTCACATCTGTGATACACACATTGCTTTCATTCGTGTTGATCACAGACGATGAATTAACAACAACAGCACCATCCCTGTTACCATTCCTATCATTATAATTGTGCTCTGATGGTCTATTAAATCTATTACGAGCACCTGTTCGTTCACTAAAATTATTCCTAGGCCAAGTAAAGACTTGGCCACTTGAAAAGTCATTATTGTCCCTGATTAATTTATGCTTTTTTTGCTCAAATAACCTTTTTTCAAACAAACCAACATTATCCATTAAATAATCCAATTGTGGATCCACAACACTTCTAGTAAAGTCATTATACAAATTTATCTGTCTTTTCCTAATAGAGTCTTGACGTGAGCATTCCTCGGGCATAAAAAACTCATTCATGAGTTTCATGCAACTGATGCTCACCTCTATATTTAGTTGTTGCCACTGGCTTAAAAGTTCAGGGTATCTATTCCCAGTAGTCGGCATGTTGAGTACCCTTAATCCTCGTGGTATAAGTCTCTTGTTGATGCATACTTCGAAGTGGAAACGCTGCATTTGCAAGCGTTTCAGTTTCAACAACTCAAACTCAAACGCACTCAACGCCGAGTCCAGTCTTTCAGAGTCATCACCATTCAATACTGCGTTCCCCTCACTTACAGCAAACTCACAGCCATTCAACGGGTTGATGTTAGCGTCAAGGCTACGTTGAAGTAGTTCAAGCGGTGGTTTCCTTAAAGTAGAATTCTCTGGTTTATAAGGAAGTTCCAAATTAACTTCAGTTTGATTTGTTGTTAGTTCCATCATGGTACCACCGTGGTATGTATAACAAATGTAACAGATAAAGATTATAAGCAAAAATACCACGAGTTGGTTTAAGACTGCGAACAAGAAAACAGCCAGTTCATAAAAATAAAATCAGAAACTAGTTCGCAGTCACCCCAGGCAGTCAGCAAACAAGTAGCATAAAAAGCAATCCACGTCTCTTCAGACCCTGGTTCCTAGGATATCAGTTCCAAATAATGTATAGATCCAGTCTCAATTTAAAACACAAAGTAGCAATTTTATTCATGTACACAGTTGGCAAGCGCTTTCGCTATCAAGCTTCATCAAGCCTATAACAGTCAAATCTAAAATGAGGCTTATATAAAAAATTAAAAATGTGCCAATCAACACAATTAATTAATTAGTAAAATGACCCCTTAAAGGCATCAACTTTATAAAACATTTCATAAATCAACAAAAATTGATCAAATACATTTTAAAATTCAACCATATCTAAGCATATATATATATATATATATATATATATATCTATACATAAGAATAAAAACAAAAACTATATATGCATATATATAGAAAAGCACATATATCGCTTACTTAAAAGCATATACCTATATACTGCATAAAAATACCATCATAGAAGGTCACTGGTCCTATTCATCAGAAATCACACTGTATCTATTTTCTATGTCTCTTATTTTTAAGAGCAGGTCTAAGGGGAACCCTGTCATTGAGACCTGGGGCGATGTGTGTTTGTGTTTTTATAATCCATTTTGTCTCAGCATCTTCAGTATAATTCCTGACATCACCTCCTCTCATGCTAGGTGTATTCACATGCAACACTGAAAATAGAAACCTATGCATACTATCGTTCTGTGAGACATGTTTAGATAGTGCATTGACTTCAGATCCAATACAAATTTGATATAAGTGTTCTCTAATTCTTTCTTTTAACATCCTATCAGTTTTGCCAATATAAAATGATCGGCAGGATACACAGGAAGCAATGTATACTACATGTCTAGTACTGCAGTTAGCGTTAATTTTGATAGGAAACACCTGTCCAGTGTTGGGATGTACAAAGACATTAATACCATTAATATAAATACAATAGTTGCACTTATGACAAGGTTGTGTGCCTTCAAAACTTAAATTATTTCCATCTTGTTTATTATTCGTAAAACACAATAACCTATGCAGGTTCTTTCTATTCTTATAAACAAAACACGGTTGTTCACCTGCATATCTCTTGACCTCGGGATCCAAAGTCAATAAATCCCAATGCTTAATAATGACATTTTTGATACTGTGCACATCCTGTGTATAAAACAAAGTTAACCTCTGCTGGTTCTTATTACTATCGTTGTTAACCAGGGTCCCTTCAGAATTCATTCTATAAACTTGCAGTCCTGTCTCCGAGAATATAGGGCATGCCCTTCCTTGCCTATGGTCCCTGGCTTGAGTAAACGCTCTCTCAATTTCTACAGGTCTGTAATTCCTATCGCTAAACCTAACAGCTAAATCACCCAATTCCTTCTCGAATTCTTCTGGGCATGGGTTCAATCTAGAGACCCTAATCCCCTGCCCTTTAAGGATGTTAGAAAAAATATGACCTGGGTGCATACTGTCTCTATGTAAAAGCGTATTCTTATAACAAGACTTTCTATGCACCCCTGTATTAAAGTCACCATTCGGTAACCGACCTACATTCACATCTAAAAAAGAGATGTTCTGATTCGAATAGTTCATAGAAAATTTTAAATAAGGAGTAAGCATATTGACTTGTTCCTCAAAAACTAGTAAATCACTCAAGCAGCCATCCCACAGAAAAAACAAGTCATCCACGAAGCGTCTATAAAACAAGACATGTCTCCGAAATAAATCAAGACAGCATAATCTTTCTTCTTCCCATAAGGTCATAACCAGATTGGCGTAGCTATTGGCACAATAAGTGCCCATAGCTACTCCATCTTTTTGGGCAATGAAATCATTATTAAACAAAAATATGTTACTTTCCAGAATGATTTCCAGCAAAGTGCAAAGAAAGTCCACCCTAGTGGGTAATAGGTTAGAGTGTACACTCAAATATTTATGAATGCTCTCAATGCCTTTACCATTCGAAATATTAGTGAATAATGAATTCACATCCATCGTGACCAATAGTAAACTTGAGTCATGACCATAGTTCTCAACTACTTCATAAAAATCTAACAAAAATTCCTTTGAGTCTCTGAGTATAAACTTATTAACGTTGACATATGGTCTTAAGATTTTTTCTATATATACAGAAAAATGCTCAGTCACCCATCCTCGACCAGAAACTATCGGTCTCATTGGGGGTTTAATGGGATCTTTGTGAACCTTGGGCAAACCATGAATAGTTTGGGTTTGTAAAAGGCAGATCATGTCTCCTAAATCTGATTGACTTCTTTGAAGCAGTCACCAAAGCCACAGATGAGGGTAAGGTGGTTCACACAGCTTATCTAGATTTCGCCAAGGCTTTCAACACCATCCCCCACTCTGGACTTATAGATAAGCTCACTAAACTAGATATAAATCCCTAAGTTACAAGATAGGTTGCCAACTGGCTCACGGACAGAACCCACACTGTGAAAGTAGCAGACTTCAAATCCGAATTCAGACAAGTGGAGTACCACAGGGTTCAGTCCTGGGTCTTCTCCTGTTTTGTATCTACTTCTCTGAAGTACAGGCTAACACAGAAGGTCTTTGGCTAACAAAGTTTGCAGATGACTGCAAACTAGGAGCCATAATCGAAACTCCTAATGATGTGGACATACTACTCACTGAGACAAATGCCTGGTGTCAAAGTCATGGCCTGAAAGCTCAATGCCAAAAAGTGTATTGTCATCCCCTTTGGTAAAAACTTTGTACCCATGAACCACCACATAAGTGGTAGTCTACTTAACACCAAAAGTGTGATAAGAGACCTTGGGACACAGGTGGACAGTAATCTCTCCTTTGATAATCACATTGCCACAGTGGTCAGGAAATCCTTCTACGTGGCTCACCTCATCACAAAAGGTTTCTCATCCAGAAAAAAAGAGGTCATTGTTCCCCTGTATTCATCACTCATTAGACCCTTTATAGAGTACAACGCCCCATTTGGTATATACCTCACAAGACATCTACAACAACTGGAAAGGCCACAGAAATACCTCACAGAGGATTACCGGCCTCAAACGCATGCCCTACGCAGACCGTCTCAAAAAACCCCAGCTTTACTCCATCGCATATCGCCTACTCAGAGGTGATCTCTGCCTAACATACAAAGCTATGTCAAACCCAGAGCTGTTGGACATGCTCGACCTAAAGAAATCCCAATCCCTCCGAGCTACATGCTCTAGGGACCTAAACCTTATCACCACAATAAACAGAACATGCTGGAGGGATAGATTCCTTTCCCAGAGACTTTCCATACTCTGGAACAGACTACCTATATATGTCAAACATAGCTCCTCATTAGCACTCTTCAAGAAAAGTCTTGATGATTGGATGGGAAATAGGAAATTCACCCCGGGGATCACCTCTGTGGCTCTGCTCAACAGGGGCACAGGAAAATAATTTTCTTGGGTGGAGAAAGCCAGGATACCTTTTTGGCTAGGCTTATATAGGCCCTAGGGCCGATAGCCTAGTACCTACCTATGAATCTATATAGTCTCAAATTCAGACATTTATCAGTAATTGTCAGATACATAACCCTGACAAAGACAGAAAGAACTAAAATCAACGTAATTTGCGTCAGCTTGAATAGTCATTTCAATAATGTATATTTAATCATATTATCTTTGAAAAATTCATCTAGTATACTAACAGCTCCCGTTTTCATTGCTTAGAGTTCTCTGACTACCGCCACCACTCACCGACAAACCAGTTTCTGTACTATATGTCTGACTTAAGAAGGAAGCATGACTGAGCACTAACGGCTCCGTTACAGTAAAACTGCTATTTTCCTGGTAATTTTGAATATTTTTTCGGCACTTATGTATTATCGCAACCACGCTTTCGTGAAAGTCACAAGTACACTTTCTCACCAGCTTCTTCCCTGCTCCACTATGTTTGCAGTTTAACCATGCAATACTTATGTAAAGAAAATCCTTGTTAGCATAATAAAAATCATTTTAGCGTTGAACTGATTTTCCAAACAAAGTATAACCGCAACATCGCACATTACAATATTGAATCTTTCTTTTTTACCCCACACTGAATAATCCTTTGTCAAATTTAAATTCCACACAGCATATACTGATTTTGCGTTTACTTAATCAGATCAGTGAATTAATTAAAAACCCTACTCGTATAATATATATGAAAAGATTTGATCCATAGTCTGACTTCCACATTTTTGCCTTGAGCTGCTTTCTTGTCCTCCTTTCCAAGACTGTACATATAACAGTTAAAGATGTTTTTAAAATGCTCCGTGAAGTTGTATAGAAACACGGGAAACAACATTTGATTTTGAGAAATGATTTGAATTTTAGGTGGAATGCATTAGTAATAAAGTTGAATTACTTTCTTAAATTTAAATCAATTTTAAAGCGTAGTACAGATATCCAGTCCAAGTCAAAATAACTTACAAGGATGAAATCCTAATGCAAAAGTGCAACCACTCCAATCACAGTTAAATAAATAGTGTAGTAGCAAAAATATGACTTACAGAACAGTATTTATTACCATTATCTAAATAACATGCTGCCAAAAATTAGTGATTGCAAAAATGTAAATAACAGGTTACTTAGAAAGTGCGGTAGCGATGTGCAGTAGCGATAATAACATGCCACCGAGAAAGTGTGGTTGCGATAATACATAAGTACCTTTTTTTCATATCCTGTTATGTAATCATGTCTGAGAACAACAGGCTTACAAAAGTAGTCAGCAAACCAAATCTCTGGTCATTATGACTGGTCTTACTATTAAATCTGCCCATTGTGTTACTAAGATGGCACTCAAGAACAATCGGTCATTAGATTGCTCCGTATGGTGAAAATACTTCTTAACAGTCTGTGCTTGGACTACCATAGCTTAAACCTTTCCTGTTGCATAGTTTTCACTATGCCCCTATATACTTAATAACCCACAAACTGCACAGTTATAGAAGCTACAAGAAGTATACAAAAAGATTTTCTACAAACCATATGAGTAAACCCCACCACTGTATGTGTCTAAAGACAATTCAGTGACAAGCTTTAGAACATAGAAGCAGTCCACTCCATCCTCCATTCATCTAACCACCACCCTACCAGCCAGTTCCTAATAAGAAGGAAAGGCTTAGCTTATAATCATTGCTCCACTTTGCTGCACATTGCACTTATGCCTCAAGCATGAAACCATTATTGTGAGCAAATTTTTAGTAGTTTAGTCTCTAATCTATGAAATAAACAGCCAGACTGATTTTGAGAGATTTTGCACAAAAGAACATTTAAGAAGACTTCAGAAAGTCACTTTTCTATGCATATTGTAAATTGGATATTATTTGTATGAATGTTTTAATTGATAGTTATGTACTTTTCACCGTTGAATATTTACTTTTGTAAACTTGTTTCTTGTGTTCTAACACTGTGCACTATTTGATTTTTTTTCCTCCCTAGGCCTCCTCAGAAAATTGAGTTATACCCAGTCAGATTTCCCCCAGTCAAAAACATACACGTCTACATACCTTAATAAATAAATAAATACACGTTATACAATGGCTAACTCTCAAGCTATTTGAGAATAATCATGAGAGCTATTTGCAATAATTCATATTTAAAATAAGTAGCTTGTGTGTGAGAACTTCTAATATTCCCATTCCAAATCCTTAACATTCAGACATTTATTTTTATCTACCTCATTAAGAATTGTTTGGGTTTCATTAATTTGCTGCCAGTTAGCCATCTTAAAGTTTACTTGCTATAAGCAACAACTTTTAAAAAAGGAATTTTTGTAGGGGGCAAGCTTCTTGCTTCCATCAACATGGAGATGATTTGCTTCCATTCTCCCACGTAACAGATACACTGATCTGAAGTCACATAAACTCAGAGAAAACATATTTACAGATGAGCATTCAACTGTAACTAAATAAGCTGCAAAGAGCTGAACCTCAGGCAAGTAAAAGATTACCTTCTTTCACAACACTAGGCATTATTCTGTTTGAAAGTGGGGCATCATTCTGTTGGTAAGTGGGGCATCATTCTGTTGGTAAGTGGGGCATCATTCTGTTTGTAAGTGGGGCATCATTCTGTTGGTAAGTAGGGTATCATTCTGTTGGTAAGTGGGGCATCATTCTGTTGGTAAGTGGGGCATCATTCTGTTGGTAAGTGGGGCATTATTCTGTTTGAAAGTGGGGGATCATTCTGTTGGTAAGTGGGGCATCATTCTGTTTGTAAGTGGAGCATCATTCTGTTTGTAAGTGGGGCTAATACTCCTTAGCCATCCCTCTCGCAATTAGTTCTTAAAGAGATAGGAGGTTAAGGGGCACCAGCTCCAATTACAGGCATAATAACTGATACAGCAAGGAAAACATGAAGTGTACAGGAAAAACAGCAAGGAAAACATGAAGTGTACAGGAAAACAGTTTGGATTTTCAGTTATTATTTATTTTCTGTTATTACATGTCCCATTTTGTAGCTTGTTTTTTATTGATTTCATGGAAGAGAAGGGTGCCAATATGATGTTGCCCACAGCATTTTTTTCACCAAAGTTTTCAGTTACACTACTGAAACTAATGGGGATAGATATAGTAAAAATGTTTTTCTAAATAAATAAATGTGTTTCTGTAATATTCAAATGTCTGTGTGCCCTGTTCACTCACAGCATCACCTCAGGCTTTGTCCCTTCCAAATAGTGCACTGTCATCCCTCTCCATAAAGGAGGAGCGACTACAGACCCTGGAAATTATCACCCCATTAGCCTGATGAGTCTGATATGTAAGGCTATGGAGCACATCATCATGGACCTAATTAAGAAGGATATAGGGAATCTCCAAAGTCTAGATCCCATGCAATTTGGTTTTGTGAAAGGTAAATCATGCCTGCTCAACCTGGTTGACTTCTTTGAGTCAGTCACCAGAGCTGTGGATGAGGGTAAGGCAGTTCATACAGCCTACCTCGATCTGGCTAAGGCCTTTGATACCATTCCTCACTCGGGAATTACTGATAAACTCACTAAACTAGGCATCAACCCCTATATTGTTAGGTGGGTTGCAAATTGGCTCACAGAACCCACAGTGTGAAAGTAGTGGACTCCCAAGTCAGACTGCCAAACCATCACAAGTGGAGTCCCACAGGGATCGGTCCTGGGTCCTTTCCTGTTTGGCATCTACTTCTCAGAAGTCCAGGCCAACACAGAGGGACTCTGGCTGACCAAGTTTGCAGACGACTATCAGCTGTGAGCCATTATTAACTCCCCAAGTCATGCAGACATCCTACAGAAAGGCCTCACTGAGACCAATGAGTGGTGTCGAAACCATGGCCTTAAGCTTAATGCCAAAAATTTCATCGTCATCCCCTTTGGGAAAAGCTCAGTTCCCACTAATTACCACATTGATGGGAAGCCACTGAACACTGAAGGAGTTATAAGAGATCTGGGGACACAGGTTGACAGCAACCTCTCCTTCAACCACCACATTGCCACTGTGGTCAGAAAGTCCTTCTATGTGGCACATCTCATTACCAAGGGTTTTGCATCCAGAAAGAAAGAGGTCATCATTTCTCAATACTCTTCCCTCCTTAGACCAGTCATAGATTATAATGCCCCATTTGGCATGTACCTCACTAGACACCTGCAACAGGTGGAGAAGCCACAAAAGTACCTCACAAAGAGGATCCTAGGCCTTAAACACATGCCCTACATGGACAGACTAAAAAAACTCCAGCTGTTCTCTGTCTCATATCGTCTACTAAGAGGCGATCTCTGCTTGACTTACAAAGCCATGTCTGACCCAGCTCTGTTAGAAATAGTACATCTAAAGAAATCCCAATCCTTCTGCATCACATGCTCCAGAGACCTTCACCTCATTACCACAATCAACAGAACATGCTGGAGGGACAGGTTCATAACCTAGAGACTGCCCATGCTCTGGAATAGACTTCCCATACATGTCAAGCAGAGCACATCACTGGCCCTCTTGAAGAGAAATTTTGATGAGTGGATGGGAAATAGAAAGATCACTCCAGTGGCTGTACTTGATAGAGGCACTGGGAACTGATGTCTGGCAGCACAATGCCAGGGCATTTCTATGGGCTAGGCTTGTAAAGACTCCAGGGCCATTAGCCTAGTGCAATGAAATAAGAATCACAAGGACTATTTCATTTAATTGTGATATAGTCTATATAGTAACAGTAAATAAGGATCACGTTTCGCAGCAGATTATATTGCAATAACCATTTAATGCATAGCAGTGCTGAGTAGCTGAGGCACTTAATGTAGCAATGACGTGCTTCAGTCATGAATAACATGATATACAGTAACATTTGAAGGTAGCCATTATAGTAGTAATTCTGGACAAAAAAATGTATCAGAAATGACTGATAAGTGAGTGATACATTAATATAAAGCAGAGAAAGACTATAAGCTGCTATAGAAACCATTTCCTAATTTGCAACTTGTAAAACAGAAAGAAGATAGTTGGTTAAGTAAAAGAAAAGTGTGGGAGAAACTTGAATCAGGTTTAAGTGTTAGGATTAAAAGAAGCATCAAGAGCACATAGCAGAGATCATAAGTATGACTTGGAAGAAGTCAGGTCATGCCGCACATTCTAGAACATGTTTCTTGGATGTAGTAGTTTTATAATTCCCCTCTAAATACCTAAATGTTATAAAAATTATGTTGTAGAATAGACTGTTCCATATGCTAGATAAACAGTGGCATGGAGTTTTGTCATCCAGGTGTTTGAAGATCTAAAAGCTATTACTTGGCAGGATAGAAGGTACTTCAGGGGTTTGACTTGCTGTCAGCATAAGTGACTTTCTCCAGAGTAAGCATGTTTTATAGATGGGCCTTAAACCAGAGTAAGTCACTTACACCGAGAGTAAGTCCTTTAAACCGTGGCCCCAATTATCTGTTTATACCGCACCACCTGATGAGGTTTGATTGACATAATGAAAGCTACAAATGAGTTTGGTTAAAAGCATTTAACAGTTATTTACATTTCACCATGTATGTTAAATCCATTCATCTTACCACAGTCTGAAAATTATAATGGCGTACTAATGGTAATGATTTCATAGCAAGCCCACATATATTCCAAGGATACCAGCTGCATTATTTGATAGACAGCATGATTCAGCTCTGTAGTGGGCAGTAGGACAACTTGAGCTACAGTTTGCTTCAACAATTCAACAGAATAAAATATTTTAGCCTGTATAAGGCACCAAACTAAAGGTACAGTTGTTTTCTGACTATCTAAATGTGATCACAAGCATTTAATTTAATGTCAGTGGCAGTACTGTGGCACTGTACTTGGCCATGATTGTATTTAGCTAGTGACTACAAGCTATGTGGAAGTAGTGTAACCATGTGTTATGATGAGAATATGAGCAGTGTGCCACACCTAAGGTAAAATAAAAGGTGTTTATCATGAGTAATAAAGTGATTCATTTCACTGTAGCATTTGGAACTACAGCTTTAGGGTTAGGTTTAGAGTTTTAGTATCATGATTCTAGAAAGACTTTTAGGGTTAGAATGAGGGATAGAGTTTTAGGGGCAGGGTTATAATTTTAGGATTAGGGATTAAGTTTTAAAATTCATTCGTATTTTAGGATTAAGGTTAGGTGTACAATTTCAGAGTCAAGGTTGTAATACAGTTTTAGGGTTAGTGAAAGAGTTTTACAAGTTAGGAGCAGATGAGCAGTGTTATGCCGCGAGTGTAATGGACTAGTGTCTGTTGTCCATTATGGTCTCGTTTTATGTTGACCAAATGAGAGAAACAGGGAACAAGGAAAGAACCCTGTGGCAAGTTAACACGATAGAGACTGCAGTCATTTTTTGAGCCAGATTATAGATTCAGTATATTACGTAATTTAGAAACCAAGCACAAATTTGATAACACATTTCTGTTTTAACTGGTAAATCAACAGTGAAGGGTCCACAGTGTCACCAGGTTTGCTGAACTCAGGAAACCTTGCAGCTACACTGTGACCGTTGTCTATATGAGAGGTGGTATAAGGAGCCATGCTTGTTAGGTCTGATACCATGTTCATTTCTGGAATTGATTCTGTGGCTACAACTAAGGATGTAACTAATGATGCAGTGATCCGAAAACTAAAACATAGACTTTCAGGTAAACCTTGTACATGGTACAAAGTACAGCAACGTTTCAAAGGGCAACATGGGTCCTGCAGGTGCAGAGCTTAACAGAGACCAATGGAAATTTTGTAGGTATTGAAGACTGAAGCAAGAACATATCACATTATGCAAGAAGGTAGTAGACAGATGTTTGCATGCACATGCACGTGCAGGCAGACAGAACACACTCACACTCACACACACACACACACACACACACACACACACACACACACTCTCTCACACACACACACACACACACACACACACACACACACACACACACACACACACACACACACACACACACACACACACACTGTCTCACACACACACACACACACACACACACACACACACACACACACACACACACACACACACACACACACACACACACACACACACACACACACACACACACACACACACACTCTCTCACACACACACACACACACACACACACACACACACACACACACACACACACACTCTCACACTCAGACACACACACACACACTCACACTCAAAGACACAGGAAAAAAATATGTACTGCCTTACTAAATAGCGTAGACCAGTATTATAACTAACATACGCTAAAAAGAGCAAAAGCTTGAACTAAAATTTAAACAAAAGTGTAAGAGTGGAGAAGAGTAGTAATGAAGGTGTGAAATTACTAGTCATGTTGTCTTTTTGTGTGAGGTGGCTAACATTGAATACCTTCAAATTATTGGTCAGGAAATTATTCATCATTGTTTGTCCAGCTTTCTGACTATTTTATTAAAGGGCATTACCCTTAAAATTAGTGAAGAGAAGGGCTTTATAAATGGGATCAAGGCCATTAGTAATTTAGCTTGTAAAAGATGTGTATTCCCTGTTCCTATTAGTGTACACAGTCAGGCTATTAGAAAACTGATTTCTCTTAAATTGAAAATTATTTCAGGGAATACTGAATTAGCAAACATTATTGGTGACACTCCTCAATTTTTTTAAGAGAATGGGAAATTTAAAGCAACTACTGGAAAAGGACTTATTAAAGGAAGGGAGATTATTTGAAAATAAAGTGGGAACCTACACTTGAGGTAACTGCAAACAGTGAAGGTACGTTAATAACATTAGTATCATCACATCTGAGCATCTAAATAAAACTTTTGAAGCTAGGAACTCATTAATTTGTCAAACTGAACAAATAGTGTATGTTGCAGTTTGGGGCAATTGTACACATTTGTACATAGGAAAGAGTATTAGGAGGCTAAGATTAAGAATACCAGAGCATGTTAAAGCCATCAAGGACCAAGACTACACTAATTCACTTGCCAAACACAGAAATACTGTGCAGAATTTACGAAGTTCCATTTTTCAGTACTTGAACAAGTAAACAATAAAAGTTTAATTTTTAATAGCAATAATGTGTTAGACATCCAGGAAGTGAAGTGACAAGTTCTTTTAAGAGCCGACAAGTTTCCTGGACTAAATGAAATTATTATTGTTAAAAGTGTGCTAAAAATGAAAATAATTTAAGCATATCCGGTATTTTGCTTTGTTGTTATAAGTTTTATGTGATTTTTATATAGCTTTTTATGTAGTTTGTTTATGTTATATCAGATAATTTTGATACCTTGTCTTTAAATTATTTTTCTGTAATAGGCAACATCAATACAGTATGTGACTGGTTTATTTTTGTAAGGCCATTGGCTGATTTCATTTTTGGTTGGGTATTTGTGTTTAACTGAGAGTATTTTCTGATGAAGTTCTGAATTGTTATTAAAGGAATGAAAGTGCTAAATTACATCTCGGTAGTTTCTGTTCATTCTTAGTTGCACCTTTGAGCCTATCAATCAGGTTTTTGGTTTGTTTTATATATATATATATATATATATATATATATATATATATATATATATATATATATATATATATATATGTGTATATATATATATATATATATATATATATATATATGTATATATATTGTATTTACAAAGTGATGAGGCAGCAAGCAGTGACGAAAAATGACCTAAACAGTCAATATCTGACCCAGTTTAAAGATCCAAGGAATATTTACAGTGAAAATAGCAAATAATGAATCTGATAAATGTTCTAATATGCCTTGAATATGAGTAATAAAGACAAAGGGATTATTATATACTCTGGTATTTAGTAACAGTAGAGTCAAGTTTTAGTAATGTAATACCCCTCTGAGCTACATTTAATTCTTACAACATTGTATTGTCTGTTTTTTAGACTGTAGTTTATAATTTAACATTTTATGGTCTTTGTGTATGCTATGTGGTACATTTCTTCCTAGGATGTACTCAAAAAGGAAGTTTATCTTTTGAACTGACCATATTGAAAGCATCTAATAAACAATAAATAAACTTTCAGATAAATAAAAACATAGAAAGGAAAAGCAAAGCATGCAGTACCTTGTGCAGTAAAACAATGACAATAGCTACTATGCAGATGAACAGTCCTATTTATCAGCAGCTAATAATATGCCTTGTCATGTGACCAAGGAGCTTTCAGTCATTTTAAATAATTATATGCAGGAATTTGTGCCCACAGCAGACACAGGAATCTAGGCAAGTGAGTTTAAATTAATAAATATGTTAATATGCAGCAACATTTGCCCCAGAGCAAGTTATTCTATTGGAAATACACAGTCTTAATTGAAAGTTGAATAGCCATTTTGGCACTTAAACAAAAATCAATTTACGAAGCAGATTTGTGTTTCTGGCTGTTTGTGAAGTTATTCATTTTGCAGTCAAGCAAAATGAAAGCAGTGAGCACATTATTAAGTAGGTTATACTCTGTATGCTGACTGTATATGCACTGAATAAAACATTGCATTCTGGGTAATGCAGTTATGGTTATGCGAAAAAGCTGGGTTTAAAGCTAATGAATCCGGGTACAATTTGTAGAGGCAGAAAGATGTAAGGATTGGTGTGGCTGGCTTATTAGCTCCAGTTTGGGAATTCATGTTACAAGGATTTAGTTTTATTCTTCCATTCTTTCCAAGCCAATGTAAATTTGATAAATGATAATCTTGTAGGGCCGGGTGACTGAGGGGAAAGTCAACACAAATACTTTACAGTTTAAATTCCGGAACTGTGGAAATAACGTCATAATTATTTACAGAATCTGAAGATTCACAGTTTTCTCTGTTGTATCACTTTTAACCAGGTAAGGAGATATATATATATATATATATATATATATATATATATATATATATATATGTGTAGCTGTATTTTTCCTAGATTGCTTTTAAAATCTGTAACATCTGGGACTAGACTACCAATGACTATGTAACCTCAAAACTGCTTCTCAGTAAACAGTTTGGGAATAGTGATTCTATTCTCCTTCTGGTGAGAGAGGTAGTAGAGTGACATTGTTTCCTAACCTTCCTAGAGATTACCAGTCATTGAAAATCTTGAGAATTGCTTCCTATGAGCCAGATTAGGATTAGTGTTACTGCTTTGCTGCTGGTGAGAGAAGGAGCAGAGGGGCATTGATTTCTGATGGTCTCTGACTGAGCAGTATGTATAGAACTTCACTGAGTGGCCTGGTTGTGGTTTTAGTGAGAGGCTCCTAAGTGCCTTTGTGCAAACTGGCTTTCTGTTGCATTCAGCTACTGAAGTTTCTGTCTAGTATATTTACCAGGAGAAGATTATATTAAGTGCATGGAACCCAGCAGCATCTGGCTTAATGTTACTTCTCAGGAGGAAGCTCGAGATTACTGTCACTCTTTTGTTTCAGCTGAGAAAAAGAGCAAAGGATCATTACCAGACAGGTGACACATCCAGTAATCAACTTCAAACCAGTCAGGTGCTACTCCTCCATCAGCCCACACCTTGAACTGTGGATTTGCACTTTACATTCATCTGTGTAGCCATCTTGGTTGAAATGGGCATCCTGAGAAAACATAGCAATTGTCTCATGTTTACTGACATCTGCCTACTTCTTAAACAAACTGGCATAGTATGTGAGAGATGCAGTCATATGATTTTTGGAGGCAAAGTTCTCACACAAATCCATCCATGCATCCTCAACCCCTTTTCCCATTTTGCACATGGGGTCAGGGTGTCACATCAGCAGTGCCAATCACACAAAGTCATGTAAAAAAATAACATGCAGGTGTCAGTGCCACCAGCACCACACTAAACTAGTCACACACAGCTTGACCAAATACATAGACAGACATATGCTGAAGCTTTTAAAAGTAACCCATCTAAACTGCAAAGCCCACAAAATATAACATAATAAGCAGGTACCCTCAGCAACTTCACAAACACGCAATACAGGCAGCGACCACCATGGAACATGCATCCAAGAGTCATACTGACTCAGTCAAAAGTCCATCAGGCAAACCTCCACACATTCTAATATCCTAGTCAAAGATGAATCCGTAGTGAGACACACTGATGCATCACTCACCAGGCTATACAAGGAGATGGGCACAGTCAGTTGCCTGTCAGGTGTCAGGATTTCCCACATCATGCAGACACTTAAGTCCTTATGACACAGTCATAATGCACGTGGGTGTAAATGGCTTGAGATGTATGTTGATGACTTGTGATGAAGAGAGATGTGAAAAAGCTCTCAGAATACAAGTCTGAGGAAGGAATAAACCTGGCCTTGAGCAGCATTTCACCATCACCAAGAATGGTGCTTCAATAGAAACAAAAGATGATTGACTTCAACAACTTGCTTAGCTTCTGTTGTCATTCTAACAGGGTACCAAATGTATCAGCCTGGGAGGAGAGGCTAGATAGACCCAACTGCTTCATCAGGGTTGGCCTGCATCTATTCCTCCAAGGTTTTCATATGTTGGCAAAATCCTTATTTACCCCAAATACCTTTTTTTGACCAGATCAGTTTTAAAGCCTCCAACAAAATAAAACAGAATCTGTATAGCATAAATATATTGCTGCTGAATTCCAGGAGCTTCAACTAAAAAAATCCACACCCTACAAGTCCCCATCCTAATAAATGCCCATGATCCATAGGGTCACAATTGTGTTGGATTGCACGGTTAGGCTTAAAAGGCCCTGGTGGTCATTAGTCTAGCATATAACTATGAACTTATGAACCTATACCTGGAGAACATGGACATATGCATTGTCAGAGAGACCAGGTTCAAGACCAATGACAGAACTTCTTCAGCTCATGGTTTCAGTGCCTATTAAATGTTCAGGCCCACTGCATTAAATGGGCCCATTAAAGGTAGGGGTGCCTCCATATTCTTAAAAAACACATTTCACCTGCAGACTTATTAGACAAGATAATAACCTGGAATCTCTTTGCATGCAACTTACTGTTAACAAAACCTCCATTATATGATATGATGTATCATGTCATATCTTATCATATCATATCATATCTTAGTTAACTATGTCCCCCTTGGTCTATACCTCCTAACTAATCAGTGCGGAGTATGTATACATTAAGTCAAACACTATTCTCCTAGACACTTCAGTTACCCTTATATTAACAGGGAGCCTTATACACTTTCAAACATGTTTGCACAGAAATTTCTGGACTTAGTCAATGCCAACTCCCTGAACCAGTTAGTCTACACCTCAACCAGGGGGTGATAAAAATCATTATCTTACCAATGTGAAGCAGTTTTGCTTCCCACCAATTGTAACTTCCTTCCACTTCAAAGTGGATCACAAATCAGTCATATTCATTTTAAGACTGAAGCCAGAAGCATCTTCCAATACCTTGGTATTCAGAGATTATGCCAAGGTTAATCTACTAAAACTGCATGATAACCTAGCTAAGTTCAGAAGCCCCTTCCATCTTGATGACCCTACTGTTTATGTACAGATGTTCTTCATGTTTCACTGTTGCAGTCATCACCTGTGGGTTATCCCTGCTGTGGTAGCCCTCGGCCAGCCCGAATACTAGAGTCAATGTTGTTCTGTATCAGCTGCTGTCGCTTGCTGCCTGACGTCAGGTCATCAGTGCTATAAAGAAAGGCAGCCAGCATCATTACGAGTCTTTCTTGCCGTGGAGCCCATAGCAGAAGCAGTTCGCAAGTGTGCCAGTCGGTCACTACCAGAGTTTGAATTACAGCTGAAAACGTCTAAAGCTAAGTACCCTGTTTGGGATCCTTTTTTCTTGCACTAATCGATGTCCGGAAAAGTTAACAATTTTTTCACCTGTGGAAAGCAGATACCACATGGGGACTTCCATTCATACTACGTCACTTGTTTAGGCCCAGACCACGACGTCCCTTGTTGCCGGTTCTGTGCCCTCTTTAACGCAAGAACCATTTGTCATAGAGCTCTTATTGTAGCCAGGTATTTTCGTCTTCCATCTTCACATTTTGAAATGGCGTCCATCAGCCAACAGTAAGTAGACATTCTGAAAAAATGTAAGGATAAAGATAGAGACAGACCACACAAGGCTAAGCCTTCCGACGACTCTACCGCTAAGCAGGTCATCTGTTCTCCAGAATTCAGTGAGGTGCCTTTGCAGCCCCTGATGCCCAATTCGATACCTTCGCAGGCCTCTAATGAGACCCTTTCAGAGTTCGGTATGCGCAGAAATCGTCTTCGTCTTCCAAGCCTTTGGTTGTCGCTGCCTTGGTTGGGTCTGGAGCCGTGACAGAGGGACCGGCTTCCGAGGAGGTTTTTCCCAGTACCGAATCTAGACAAAAACTGACGTCTTCTCCTCCGACTACCATTTCTCTCAGACCGATGTATACTCTTATGCCTAGAGACAAGGCCACTCCTAGGAAAACTACCTCTAGCCATCATTTTACTCCTGCTCCACCACCCCAAGCTCAAATGCTTAAAATGGCACAGGATCTTATCACCCTTATCAGGGGTAGTCAGGCCACACTTTCTAAAAGGAAAAGAGGCCTTTCTCCTGAAATACTAACAGAACAGTATTCTGAGGAGTCTGATTATTCGGATTTTGAAGAGGGACAACAACCTCTAACTGCTTACAAGGATTCAGATGCAGAGGAATCCATTCCTTCTGCCTCACCACCAGAAGATCTTTCTTTTGGGGAAACCCGTTACACCCTCAGGGAACATTTCCACTGGGAATCCCAGGACTTCTCTCAGTCTAAGAAACGACTAAGAGAGTTTCTAGACCTGCCCCCAGCACAGACCCTTGACCATCCTCCAATCTTAGAGGTGGCTGATGATGTCTTCCATGAATCCAGTTTAACTCCTGATGCCCTCCCACCTGCTCCCAAAAAACCTGACAGGTATTACAGAGTACCGGATTCTCACAAATACCTGTACAGAAATCCTGCTGCAGACTCTATCAGAGCACTCAACTGTCAGTTCCACACGTTAAAATAAAAACAACACACTTTGGAACTATTAAACAAAAGATTTCAACCTTTCCTGACTGTGCCAATTCAAAAGAGTTAGCAGATTTACTGCACTCTACTTGTCAAGTGGCTAAACACTCTACACTCTGGATATGATGCCCTAGAAGCCTCAAGCAGGGTAGTAGTGTTATGATCTGTCATTAGGAGACATGCATGGCTGAAGGAACAACCTCTCCCTGATCATGTCAAATCTAAATTACTTGATGCACCCTTGGATAAGGACCGCTTGTTTGGAGTAAAAACAGAAGAGGTGCTTAAAAAGATGGAAGACAAAGCAAAATCTATGCAAACAGTAAAAGATTTCCTGTCGGTACAACCTCCTAGGTTCAGCAGGAATTGTCCCTCAAAACACTGGTCCTTTCCTGCACCTAGCAGATAGGGGCAAGGTAAGCCCCACAGGGACAGATCACCCAGACTCCTATTCCAGGGACAGCAGAGAACCAAACAGTGGATAACTTCCACTCCAAAGGCAGGGAGTTCTAAGCCATCCCCTATGGCAAAAACTCTCAATGACTCCCTCTCCCCTCGTTTCACTCACCAAAAACTAGGAGGAAGGCTCTCCCTCTGCAAATAAAATTGGCTTTCTGCAACAAAGGACCAATGGGTCTTAAAGGTCATTTTTCAGGGATACAAATTCTCCTTTAATGAACTCCCAGTTCCAAGAAGGTACCCAGACTTGCCTCCAAATCAGTGGGCAGAGGCATTGAAACAAGTCCAAACTCTCATATCCTAAGGGGCAGTAGAACCTGTCCCCTCAGATCAAGCAGGACAAGGCTTTTATTCCAGACTATTCTTTGTTCCCAGAAAAGAGGGTACTTGGTGCCCCATCCTGGATCTACCTATTCTGAACACCTTCCTGGTGGTCCCCAAATTTAAAATGCTAACTTTTCAGCAGCTGCAGCCTATGCTGACAAAAAAATGCCTGGCTAGTGAACCTAGACCTAAAAGATGCCTACCTCCACATGCCCATAAGGAAATTCCTGTGCTTCAGAGCAGGCTCACAACACTTTCAGTTCTCTGTGCTACACTTTGGCTTATCTACTGTTATCAGGCTATTCACCAAATGCTTAGCCCTGGCCATAGCCTTTTGCAGACAGAAAAATATACACATTTACCCTTATCTGGATGACTGCCTCATTCAGGCAGATTACAAAGAAAAGCTCCTCAAGGAAATCCTCTTTGTCAAAACCCTCCTAACCTTCTTAGGGTACACCATCAATGAGAAGAAATCAAGGCAAATACCTTCCAGGAAGATCATTGTCTTGGGAACACTGCTGGACACAGCATCCCAAATGGCCTTCCTATCCCCAGAAAAGCAGAGCTTCATTCCTTTCTGTTTTACTCAGCTGCCTTCCAGAAGTCACCTCATGGTGAGGAAGTTCCTGCAAGCTTTGGGTTACATAGCATCTTGCATCCTTCTAATTCCTGTGGCCAGGCTTCACATGAGAAAACTTCAGTGGTATCTAAAGAACCTTTGGTGGCAGCACTCTCATCTACTAGAGATCTCCCTACTTCTGATCCCCTGTATAAATGACGAGTTTCTCTGGTGGGCTGGGGCCTTTGCCTAGAACAAGGTTCTTTCCTTCACCCTCTGCCCAACTGGGCAGACCATTACCACCGATGCCTCAGACATAACTTGGGATGCTCACCTAGAAATGCCCAGCACCTTCCCTTACACATCAACCAGAAGTAAATGATGGCAGTACAAAAGGCTCTGACATCCTTCAAATCCCATCTCAAGCCAGGGGTTCTCCTTATCAAAACAGACAACACCACAGTAATGTGGTACATCAACAAACAGGGAGGGACCCAGTTTTATCCACTGTGCAGGCTAGCCATGAACCTCTGCTTGACAGCCTCATCCAGGGGACTGCACCTGATAGCCCAATAACTACCAAGATCCGCAAGACCCTGGCAGACCACTTAAGCAGAAGCTTACTGAACCCCCCACAAGTGGCAGCTCCACAGAAAAATCTTTTTACAAATCACTCAGGCGTGGGGGACTCCAGAGGTGGATCCCTTTGCTTCCAATCTCAACCATCAGCTGAAAAAATTCTGTACCAGGGAGTATCCCCACCTAGCATGGAAGGTGGATGCTTGACCTTCCCCTGGAAGACCCTCTTTGTGTACGCATTCCCTCCTCTGCCTCTTATTCCCAAGGTACTGAACAAAAGGGTCTACTTTAGAACAGCGAACGATCAGATAATCAAACGCTGTTAGAGCGAACACTACATGTTGAACCAGCAAAATAGCGAACGGCCAGAACAGCAAATGTTTTCCTCCACTGTAGTGCAATTTCAGAGTTGGTAGATTTAAGTAGGGGGGTGTGGGGGCAAAGCCCCCCACTTTTAGTGTTTAGTGGGGGGGGGGTTGTTTTTTTTTGGGAACAGTGATTTTTTATTCCCTGGGGAAAAAAAAATCGCTGTTCTGGTTGTTTGCTGCTTTGGATTTTCGACATTTAGGGGTCGATATAACAACATTCGTTCATCTGATCATTCATTGTTATAATGTAGACCCGATCAAAATAAGGGAGGAGATACCAAAGGCCATCCTCATTGCTCCAGATTGGCCCAGACAACATTGGTGCCCTTACTCGCGGCCTGACCTTACAGCCTCCCGGGCAGCTCCCCCTGATTTCAGACCTCTTAACTCAGGTGTGGGGGGGGGTGCTGTACCCAGACTTGAAGACTCTCAAACTATCATCATGGCTAATACTCTAAAGGCAAACAAGGGGCCCCTGTTTAGCAAACTGGTCCTAAACATTATCACAGTGGCCAGAAGGCCCAGCACCAGAAAATCATATGCAGGAAAATGGAAAAGATTCTGCACCTGGAGCCAGTCCAGAGGGGGCAATACCTCATAACCTTCCATCACTCTTATCCTGGACTTCCTAGTGGAGCTACGTGATAGTGGCTTCTCCTTCTCTTCTATTAAAATCCACGCCTCAGCCATTTCAGCTCATTTTCATACAGAACAGCCCCTGTTCTCCCAACCTTTGATTAAACATTCCTCACAGGGGCTTCTAATATCAGACCTCCCAGAAGGCCACCCACTCCAACCTAGGACCTGAATTATGTTTTGGAAAAACTAACTTTACCACCCTTCGAACTTGCTGCTTCAGCAGAACTAAGATACCTCTCCTGGAAGACTGCTTTTCTCCTAGCTATCACCTCAACCAGAAGGGTTTCAAAACTTCAGGCACTGATGGCCATTGAGCCCTTCATCATCTTCCATGTAGTCAGGGTCTCTCTGAGGACTAATCCCTCCTTTATGCCCAAGGTGATATCTAATGTGACTCTCAGCCAGACCATACATCTACCCACCTACTTTCCTAACCCTCAAAACATGAGGGAATGAATTCTGCACTCACTAGACATGCACAGACAGCTCCGATACTATCTGGACAGTACTAAACCCTTCAGGAAAAAGACCAACTACTTGACAGCTTTGTCCCAGGGGAAGAGGGGAAACCCATTTACAAACAAACCATTTCCAAATGGATATCGCACTGTATCCATTTCTGCTACAGATTGCATGGGAAACCCCCCACTAAGTCTATTTGAACCCATTCCACTAGGGCAGTCTCCACTTTCACAGCATTTCTCAGAGGAATTCCAACCAGAGACATCCTGGAAGCTGTCACCTGTACTTCTGTCCATGCCTTTACCAAGCATTACCAACTACTTCTATTTTCTAAGGCTAGGGCATGGTTTGCCTATGCAGTTCTGCAAGACATGCTGACCCATTCCTAGGTCTCTTACTAATCCTACCACCCCTCTTCTCAGATTTGGGAATCCTCCCACAGGTGATGACTGTAGCAGTGAAACACGAAGAACATAGTACAATTGTAT
>NC_056748.1:239244238-239261738 GCF_019279795.1 Protopterus annectens | reverse complement strand
TCTTTTTCTTTCATGAATATTTATGCACATCTACCTTATCAGTATCCTGACTATAGTCATTTTCATCCTTAATGAGCTTCAAGAGCTTTAACCTATCTGTATTCTTTTTGTCACTTTTTGTGTGAAAAAAGCCTTTTCCCTTATTTTTATCTTTTGGTTAAGTTCCTTCTCTACTTTTGACATTGATTTTTTAGTACCCAAAATGCTCCTTTTATTGCTTCTTCATACTACTTTTTTAATTTAGTTCCTTGTTCTATGAGTCTCGGGTACACCTTTTCATTTGTACCAACTGCGTCCTTAACCTCTCTGTTCATCTGCATGAAGATATTGTTGTATATTGTTGTTTTTTAGGTCATTTTTTCATGCTTTAGCCATTTTGTGCTTTATCTCTTTTATTAGTGATGAAAGCTGTGGGGCGTGTTTTGATTGGACTCTTTTCCTACATTGAGGTGCCAGGGAGATTAATATCGAGTAGTAGGTTTTTAAGACAGTATTATGTATGGTAGGCCCTGGTTTAGGCTGAATATCCCCACATTTTAGAAGTAATTTGTGTTTATTTTTATGCTGATGTTTGAATTAAGGTTTGTTTGCATCTGTTTTGCTTAATTGTTTGTATTTGTTTTGCTGGTACACATTTTGGAATGAACATGTCAATAGTGTTACATCTAGAAGTTATAAGTCTGTTGTTGTTCTGTTAGTTGTTTTTATATTGAGTTGATGTGTACTTGGGTAGCAGTCACTTGCTTTGTTAAGTAGGACTTCGTAGCTAGTCAGCAGGGAGTAAAGAAGAAAGGTCAGTTAAGTGTAGATATTATATTAATGTGAACAAGTAACATTTGTAACTATGCTGTGTTTGTTTTGCATTGTTGCCTGACTGGATGTTGCTTGTTCTTCCATAGTCTAATACTGAATAGTTAGTGTTGACTAGTAAGCTGATTTTAAGTCTTGTATGTCTAAAGCAGAAGTTAGGTTGAAATTATATTATTGTTGAGATAGTTGTTTAGAGGCTATGGTGTTGTATTCAAATGGTTAAGGAGGAATTTAATCTGGTTTCAGCTGAAGGAAATATTGGAGATATGTTCTGGGAAGGCAATTAGGAGTATAACTGAACATCTGCAGGTAGTTATACAGAGGTACAAGAAAGGCGGGGACTTGGATTACTAATATTTAGTTAGTGGGGAGGTCAAGGATGACTACAAACTGACCAAGTGAGAGCGAATGTTACTGAGTGATGGAAGAGGGGAAGTAAAAGGAAATTACATTGGCGCAGGTAAGAATGGGAAAGCTAATTAGTGATGTAGATTTGAATGAGGAAGATAGAGTGTGATTGGATGGTGGAAGACACTGGTGGTTTGAGAATGGATAAAAGAAGTGATGTAGGTGGTGGAAGGAATTGGATATGGCAGGCCAGAGAGAGAGAGACACGTTTAGACAGGTGATGCAGAGCAGGAACACTCCAGCCCATTTATCAACCAAAAATAATATGTGGAAATCAGGCCAATGCACACAACACTTTGATTTAAAAGTCTGCCATTACATACGTAACATATGCAGCTTGTAGTTCATTGTTTTTTTTCTTTCTCTTGATCTTGCCCTTCCTGACAAGATAATTTCCACTGCTGTGAGAATAATCATCTTAATCTTATCCCACAGAGCTCAGTTCCCCCACTTAACTCCCAGTCACCCAACGGCTTCTGAAACTGGCCTCTTACATCAGTGGTATAGCCAGCTTGCTGTATTCTTCGTATGATTTTGCTCTTCTAACTGATGTCCACTTCCCCTATTGTAAACTACTCTGTGACATATTCACAGTTACCTAAAGATGTTCTACCTGTCAGTTCAATTACATCTCTTGCTTTGGAGAATACTGCTTCTAGGATCTCCTAGTTTCTTGTGCCATGGATTTCATTTACATTACCCAGTCCATAGATATAGCTATTGTCATTTGCCTTTGTGTATCTGGATGCTGGGATGCTCCATTAAGTTCCCTCTGAGCATGAACATTTTGGTCTTTTTCCAGACCTGCAGACTTTTCTTGGCCTTTTTGCTGTTGTCTGTGGTTGATAAGCTGTACCTAGTCACCAACATTGCCCTTATTTCATTTCTATTCTGATGGTAAGGATACCTTAATTTGTATTGTGTTACATGGTCACCTCCTTTATGCAACCTTCTCAATTGCTCTGCTGCATCGTAGCTCATGGTTTGTTTGTCATGGATTGACATTTCCAGCAGTCATGCCTTTCCTAAAATCTGTGAACAGGTGATATCTTAGGATAACCATATGCTGTTCTCATTTATTAGTTGCACAAGTTTCTGTTTTTCTTGCAGTATCTTTTTCATATTCATGTATTCTGGTCTGTAGCTGTTTCATTGCAGAATATTCCCTTCTGGCATTCTCTGTCTGTAGTATCTACTTTCCTTCATGCTACACCCTCCCCATTACTGCACATGTTCTGTTCACTCTTCCAAAATTCCCTTTCCAACTAATTAAAGCTATTTGCCTTTCTACTGTGGACTTAGGAGTGGCTGTCTCAGTACCACTCGATGGATCCTGTCTAAATCATTATATCCTGCCCCACTGTCTGCTTTCACCTGGTTTCCTACTAAGCCAATGCCCTTTTGCCTTGTCCATGCCTTCCTAAACTGTCTATAATCAGAGAATCAGTTTTTGAACTCCTACAAGTAAGAATGAACTTCTTCATTGCAAGTAAGTGCATTGAAAGCAGCTCAGCTCAACCAGGAGTTTGTGTCCTGATGTTTCCTGTACATATTGTTAGTGGATACTGATAATGCTACTGAGAACATTAATAATTTTCTGAACTCCTTCAACCATTTTGTCTGACAGACTGTTTTTACATTTGGGAATGTTTCTTATTTGGGAAAAGCTTACTTGGGTAAAACTAGCATGTGATACCACAGTATGGGTAAAGTACATATGTAACAGTACACGATACAGTTCTGAAGGTTACATTAAATATAATTAGCTGCTATCTTATAACACTACAGATTCACTCAAACCATCATTTGTTAGTCATAAATAAGTGATACATTTGACTGATTTCAAAATGAATCAGTTCACAATACAGAATGTTTGTTGTCAGTTTTGTTTAAGGTATTCTGCATAAATGCATCTGCCTATTTTGTTCATAAAATAGTTGTAGATTACAGTTTTGAAAGCCAAATAATTGTGAATGCACTCAGTAGTGTAGCAAGGGTGGGAAGAAGGGGGCAACCACCCCAAGTACAAAGTGTTAGGGGGTATAATTGAGAGTTCCTGCAGAATGCCTATGTACTGAAATGCCAATATAGAAAGATAGTTTAGCGGTTTGTGTAGAAAGCTGATATCATTTTGCGACAGTTAAGTTATTTTTATTTTTTTTTTTAAGAATCTATCGGGTGAGTAGCATCTGTAGGAAGCTGATTAGTTCAAAAGTACCAGCTGGCTTTCTACAGTATACCAAAGACTTTTTGTTTTTGTTTGCTCTTCACTTAAATGAACAGCTAAGGGGAGCGTGGATTGGCTGCTGTGAAGGGGCGTGGAGTGGCTACTGTGAGGAGGGTGTGGATTGGCCGCTGTAGGTAACTCATCAGTTGAAGAGCTAAGGGCATGGGGCAGAACATTAGGGACTGGCACCGAGTAGTAGATGACACAGTAACAGATCTGAATGCACCATATAATAAAAAAAGGGTTGTTAAAAGGTGCGCATAATGTTTCTTTATTTTCTTTGAAATGAGGAGCATTCCCTTCTCAGAGAATCAGTTTTCTGACTTCTACAAGTAAGAACAAACTTATTCACTGAAAGTAAGGACACTGATACCAGCTCATCAAAGAATCTGTATAATTTGCAGATAAACCACAGCAGAGACACAAGGATACAACTGTGCTTATCATAAATAAAAGTGGGTTATTTCAGCAACTAAGTTTACTCAATTAATTAATTAATTAGGAAAAAGTCAACATCTTAAGAAACAGACTCTGTTGTTTATAATTCTAACTTTTCCAAGTTGCACCAGAAACAGTACTATACAATCCTGCTGAACAACCTGGATATCAGGATACATTTTAAATACAAATCTAAAATACAGTTAGTTAATTTTAGCAAGTAGTTCTACAACTAAAAATAACTATTTTAAAAAGGAATAAATATATGTGTTAAATACAAGAGGAAGATCCCAAATAGACAACAAGAAACAAATTCCATTTTCTAACTTCATCTTTTAAAGCCTTAAGAAACATTTGATCGAAACTGTTTCATTCAGACCTGTGGGGCAAGCTGCAGTGGAAATTTGCCATCTTAGTTCTTCAATTTCTAGGTTAATTTGCCAAGGGCCACCTCTCACATCTGTACTTATATGTTTTAAAACTGAAAACTTAAAGGAGTGGTCCGGAAAATCAGCTATGTGCCTAGCCAATGCATTAGTTGTGTCCTTCCTGCTAATAGCATACATATGTTCATAAATGCGTTGTCTTAGCTTTCTCTCGGTCTTACCGATATAGAAAGCTTTACAACCTTGGCAACTAGCACAATACACCACTCCCTTAGTGTCACATGAAAATTTACCCTTGATTTTATATGGCCTGTCCCTGATATTAAATTGGTATGTTTTACCTAGTAATATCAATTGCCACTCTACAAGTTTTTTATTTACATACAATTTGGACCACTCTTTTATTAGGGAAACTTTATATAAGAACTGGACTCTCATTACAGAAGATCTATCTCTACACAAAGTCCTTGGTAATAAACCAAAAATTACCTTTAGACGAGGGCAAAATTTAAAAATGTTGTTGCAATATTCCACCAATACACCCCTAAATAAAAACAAGGGTATGTTTAAATGTGGAAGGTGTCAACAATGTAAACATTTAAACACGAACTACCAATTTAATATCAGGGACAGGCCATATAAAATCAAGGGTAAATTTTCATGTGACACTAAGGGAGTGGTGTATTGTGCTAGTTAAGGTTGTAAAGCTTTCTATCGGTAAGACCGAGAGAAAGCTAAGACAACGCATTTATGAACATATGTATGCTATTAGCAGGAAGGACACAACTAATGCATTGGCTAGGCACATAGCTGATTTTCCGGACCACTCCTTTAAGTTTTCAGTTTTAAAACATATAAGTACAGATGTGAGAGGTGGCCCTTGGCAAATTAACCTAGAAATTGAAGAACTAAGATGGCAAATTTCCACTGCAGCTTACTTGCCCCCAGGTCTGAATGAAACAGTTTCGATCAAATGTTTCTTAAGGCTTTTGGCCTTAAAAAGATGAAGTTAGAAAATGGAATTTGTTTCTTGTTGTCTATTTGGGATCTTCCTCTTGTATTTAACACATATATTTATTCCTTTTTAAAATAGTTATTTTAGTTGTAGAACTACTTGCTAAAATTAACTAACTGGTATTTTAGATTTGTATTTAAAATGTATGAATGTAGGTTGGTATGGATTCCTGATATCCAAGGGTTGTTCAGCAGGATTGTATAGCACTGTTTCTGGCTGCAACTTTTTGGAAAAGTTTAAACAACAGAGTCTGTTTCTTTAAAATTTGACTTTTTATCCTAATTAATTAATTAATTGATATTTGCTGTTTCTTTTATAAGCATTTGAATGTGAGTGTTCTAGGTCTGAAGAAGGAAAAGCACAGTCTTTTTCCGAAAGCGCCACAATATTAAATTGATTTTTCCACATATTTCCTGCTCGCTTTGGTTTTTGGATTCTAAGTTTGTGTGTCTGCCTTTCGTGTTTGTTTGGGTTCTTATGGCAAACCAAGGTGGAGCAGGTTCACAAGGCTCTCTCTTTTCACAAGATGAGCCTGCCCTGAATGATGGGAGCAACGTAAATCCTGGATCTGGAGAGGCGAATGCCGCTGGTAATCTTACAGCCTTGCTGCAAGTTCTTATGGGACGTGTGGAGAGCTTAACACAGAAGGTTGATAGTTTGGCAGATTCTGCCAAGCAAGGGAATCCTAGTATGCAGCAACCTCCTTCGCTTAATGTACCTGGGGGTACTTTAACTTTATCGACTATCAGCAGTGGGAGTTTGACCTGCTCTAACAACCGAAGTAATCGTGATTCAAACCAAGGGGTTACAGCTGAAGGGAGTAGGAATGCGCAGGTACCACAGCCAACGCCTCCGACTGGAGTTTTGCACCAGACTGGGGGCGTTAGTAACAACAGGAACCTTATTGAAATGGCACCAACTCTTGGAAGCTTTCTAGGTAATGAGAATTTTTTCTTTAATAACAGTGGATTCACTGCTAGTTCAATTCAAGTGAACACACCCACTAATCTCTCATCTATCATTAATTTATTTGACTACAAACTATTTCGCTGCAGGAAACTGCAGCTAGAGATTTCATACTTGGAAGAATGCCTGAGCAAAGAAATTATACCGAAAGGGCTCAGACAATGGAGGTATCCTGTCGGGTTGGTTAACCAGTCCGAGTTTCATGTTGAGCTTTTAGAATTGTTTAATAGACAGGGCTTTGAGTTCATAAAAACATTGCTCAAACATTACAAATCTCAGGTTTTAGCTTTTAAAAGTGAACTAGAACTATTGGAGCATGACATAACATCGAGTGTTGATTTTCCTCGCTACAAATATGAATATATGAGGATTTTCAACAGTATTGAGGCCACTATTAACAAGTTGGCTTGTGCTAAGAAAAAGAAAATTGCAAGAGATGTTCAGCAGTATTCCTCTGGGACTGCCTACCCCCCACCCCCACCAGTTTTTGCGAATAGTCTTCAGAGTGTTCCTAATGAAAACCCTGTTAGTAATGAAGAAGGTAACCTTGGGGAACATGAACTTGACAGCTATAGAGAAGAGAGTTTGCCAAGAAGAAGTGAAAGGATTAGGAACAATGGGAATAATGGTAACAATCAACCTGTAACTTACACCCGGACAGTTGGTAATAAGAATAACAATAACACCTGTAACAGTAACCACAATAACCAACCTACAACGGAGTCACAACAGGGTTTTCACTTACACCAGGACAATGGTCAGAACAACTCGAGACCGCCCAACCAGCAAGGATACACTTTGAAAGCTAAGGAACCAGCGCAGGAGGTAGTTGGAAATGGAATTTTAGATCCTCAAATTTTATCCAACTCTGCTGGTGACTTTTATATTTACAATTATTCAGACTTAACTTTCCCTCAGGACATTATTGATTTCTTTGCACTAGGCTTATCCTTTGTTCCTGATTCTGGGATGAATTTGGTTAACACTATAGTGGACCTCAAACTTTTTGTACGGAAAATTAACTTAAATGCTACTATGGGTCCATCTTCTTTTGCTAATTTATTACGAGTTTCTAGCACTTTTAATCCACCTCTTCACCCTAACATTATGGCATTTGAGAAAATGTGTGAGCTGGATTTTAGGTCTTTTTTTGATACTAGTTTAAAAGCAAAGAAAGGCTGTTACAATATTAGTCAAAAAGAACGTGACTTTATTAGATTGTTGAATGACTGTAAAATCAGAATGATGAAGCCAGACAAAGGAGGTGGTCTTGTTTGTATGAACCACAGCACCTATATGTCTTGTATGACTGAATACCTCAAAAACTCGATTTATCAACAGGTCTGTCTTAATGAGGTTAATGTGGCATATAGTAAGATTAGGACCGCACTAGACGAGCTTTTTATTGAAAAGGTAATTGACTTAGATTTGCTCAACTTTCTAATAATGCCAGCCCCTAGAATGGCATCTCTATTTGGCATCCCTAAGATTCACAAGCGGCTTATTGACCCCCCTTTTAGACCTATTGTTGACGGACGTGGGTCTATTACTTATGGATGTGCCAAGTATGTTGATAGCATCCTAAGGCCTTTAGTAGAGAATGAGCAACAAATATGCAAAGACTCTTGGAGTTTTCTAACGGAACTCAGGAGTATTCCTTTTAAACAGGATTATAAACTATTGACAGTTGATGTAAAGGACTTGTATACTGTGATTCCCCAAGAATTGGGAATAGAATGGATTAGAGAATTTTTGCATGAAAGGAAAATTGACAATAATATCATTTATGTTGTAACTACTCTGTTAGAGTTGGTTTTGTGTAATAATTTTATGTGGCTTGAGGGGGATTTTTTCCTCCAAAATCAGGGGTAGCCATGGGATCTCCCTGTGGTGGTAGTTTTGCCAATTGTATAATGGCACATTGGGAGACTACCATTCTTTTTCGAACCACTATGTTTAAGAACAACGTAGCTTGGTATACAAGATACCAAGTCGACATGTTCATTCTATGGAAAGGCCCCAGTGAAATAGTGCAAGACTTCATTGAATTAATCACAGCCTCAACTAACTTTTTGGAGTTTACATTTAATGTAGAAAATGAAACCATCAATTTTCTTGACATTAGTATCCATAAAGACGTGGTTAGAAATAGATTTAAAAGTACAATTTATAGAAAGCCCACGTATTCCAACTCCTTTCTCCATTTTTCCAGTTGTCACCCCTACCACCAAATGAGAGCAGTGGTTAAGGGGCAAATGGTGAGGGCAGCCAGAATGATTTCAGATGAGGCTGATTTCATAGAAGAATGTGGCCTGCTTGAAAGAATGTTTCTAAGGAGGGGTTACCCGTTGAGTTTAGTCTCTAATATTTCTATAGAGGTTATTACTAAACGGCAGACTGGCTGCTTTAAGCCTCTACTAGGAATAATTGGGAGTTTGGAAGAGAGTGATTTTCCTGTTGGGGAGGTAAATGATGTTTTACCTAGTAATATCAATTGCCACTCTACAAGTTTTTTATTTACATACAATTTGGACCACTCTTTTATTAGGGAAACTTTATATAAGAACTGGACTCTCATTACAGAAGATCTATCTCTACACAAAGTCCTTGGTAATAAACCAAAAATTACCTTTAGACGAGGGCAAAATTTAAAAATGTTGTTGCAATATTCCACCAATACACCCCTAAATAAAAACAAGGGTATGTTTAAATGTGGAAGGTGTCAACAATGTAAACATTTAAACACGAACTACCAATTTAATATCAGGGACAGGCCATATAAAATCAAGGGTAAATTTTCATGTGACACTAAGGGAGTGGTGTATTGTGCTAGTTGCCAAGGTTGTAAAGCTTTCTATATCGGTAAGACCGAGAGAAAGCTAAGACAACGCATTTATGAACATATGTATGCTATTAGCAGGAAGGACACAACTAATGCATTGGCTAGGCACATAGCTGATTTTCCGGACCACTCCTTTAAGTTTTCAGTTTTAAAACATATAAGTACAGATGTGAGAGGTGGCCCTTGGCAAATTAACCTAGAAATTGAAGAACTAAGATGGCAAATTTCCACTGCAGCTTACTTGCCCCCAGGTCTGAATGAAACAGTTTCGATCAAATGTTTCTTAAGGCTTTTGGCCTTAAAAAGATGAAGTTAGAAAATGGAATTTGTTTCTTGTTGTCTATTTGGGATCTTCCTCTTGTATTTAACACATATATTTATTCCTTTTTAAAATAGTTATTTTAGTTGTATAACTACTTGCTAAAAATTAACTAACTGGTATTTTAGATTTGTATTTAAAATGTATGAATGTAGGTTGGTATGGATTCCTGATATCCAAGGGTTGTTCAGCAGGATTGTATAGTACTGTTTCTGGCTGCAACTTTTTGGAAAAGTTTAAACAACAGAGTCTGTTTCTTTAAAATTTGACTTTTTATCCTAATTAATTAATTAATTGATATTTGCTGTTTCTTTTATAAGCATTTGAATGTGAGTGTTCTAGGTCTGAAGAAGGAAAAGCACAGTCTCTTTCCGAAAGCGCTTACAATATTAAATTGATTTTTCCACATATTTCCTGCTCGCTTTGGTTTTTGGATTCTAAGTTTGTGTGTCTGCCTTTCGTGTTTGTTTAAGAACAAACTTATTCACTGAAAGTAAGGACACTGATACCAGCTCATCACAGAATCTGTATAATTTGCAGATAAACCACAGCAGAGACACAAGGATACAACTGTCTCCAGCACGTTCATCCACCAACTTAATTGATCTGATAAAGTCCAATTGGTAGATGAAAGGGCTTATCATAAATAAAAGTGGAGTTATTTCAGTAACTAAGTTTGCTCAAGTTTATTTTTTCAGTACTTTTATAGGAAAAACTTAACATCTTAAGTTTTGGACTGTTTACTACTGTTGTTTATAATTCTTAATTTTTCCCCAAATAACAAGGAAGTGAAGGCAGTCTGCTATCTTCACTGTGGGGACAGCTTTCTGCTAGCATTTTTGTTGTGGTTTATGTACCTGTTCATCATTTGATGCACTCCTGGTGTGCACATAGTTCTTGGATATGTGGCACATTTACCAGAGACATTGGTGATCTTTCTTTGTTTTATCATTTGCACATGGAGATGCTTGCTACTTCACTGCTCAGATTTGGGAAGTTTCTGATAAAAACAGGAGAAAAGAAGGCCAGGAGGGTTCCAAGTATCTCAAAGTTACTAGACAGACTGCCCTTGTGCTTGTATGTAACAAATGGGATTAACTATTTGGCTAACCCAGATGCCTTCATCCCACTAAGTAGCCTAAAACTTCTATCAGAGGTGTGGATTTAACTTAGAGAAGCTGCATGTAACAGAAGTAAAAATGAGACACACTTGTCTTTTAACTAGCTTACTGCTGAATCCCTGAAGCATTTCAGACTATTACTAGCCCACTGCAATGTTGCCTTTTCTGGCTTAGTTTTTATTTTATTTATTTATTTTATTAAATTGTCTTTGTTCACTGGGAAAGTACTACTGGGCAAAGCCCATCTTGAGTGGAGACCTGGGAAGAAAATCTTCAGCAGATACAGTTATGATACTCATGACAAATCACATTTTTTTACAAAGATACTTTACACAAATAGTTCTTAAGACATCTATATGCAAACAGATGATTGTTCTGTTATGACACTATATGAAGCTAAAACATGTGGTGACATTATACACAATATTACATTCCAAGTATAAAACATGTATGCAAACAGTTTGCATGCAATATATGTGAGAAGCAGACATTAGATATGACTTATAAAACATGGGTAAGGAGGGTTATATAATAGACGTTAGGAATAAATAAAGTTGAGGTAAAGAATATGAAGCATTAGTTGGTAGATAATAGTTGAAGCTAAAAGAAGGACAGTGGCATTGTAAAGCGGATGACTCAAGGACTAGTGGAAAGAATACTTTGGTACTTATTAACATAGAACCTGGTTATAAGAGAGTGGTGGAGAGTATTTTAAAGAAGTAGATAAAGTGGGAGGGTCATTAAAAAATGAAATGTAAAGTGGAGATTAAGACAGGATGGTTATTGAGAAGGAGGAATGGTATAAAGCTTTGCTGTGTAGGAGGGCATAGAGATTATAAAGTGACTGGGTGTATGAGCTGAGAAAGGAAAATTGATTTACCCAGGTGAGGAGCATGTGCACAACCATATGTGGTTTAGGTGTTATTTTAGTAAGACTTTGAATGTGGAAAGTTTTGTGGTCCACTTTAGGTATGTTGGGATGGTGTTCCAGAATTTAAGTACTTAATGGGAGTATAGTGAGTCACTTAATGGGAGTATAGTGAGTCACCTGCTGAGTCATTAGTGTTGTGATTATTAAAAGTTTATTGGTTGAACAAAGGTCTCCACCTGTAGAGTAGTGCTGTGGGGTATCTTTGAGTGATGGACATTTTTCTGATGCATGTATAAGATTGTGTGCAGTAATACATTCAGTGTTATATAGCTAACAAACTGATAAACTATGTGCAGATTCTAACATTTATTCTCAGACACAACAGATTATAGATATATTTTCAAAATCTTATGCAAAACAGTTTGGCTCCACAGAAGGGGTGATAAGTTGTCCTATTGACTTCCAGGAAACCTCAGATACTGGAATAAAATTAGATTATATTGAAAAAGAACTGTGCTAACTAGATCCAAACACACGCAAGGAGGAGACGGGATTAGTAACAATGACCTGAGAACACTTCAGCAAGAACTTACAGTACCATTATATCTATAGGTCATATAAATATGGGGAGATTCCTCAAGATTGAAGACATGTGCTTATTAAACCTGTCTTTAAAGGAAAGGGCAAACCCAGGGTCATATAAACCCTTAAGTCTACTTTCATATTGTGGACAAATAACGGAGAAGGTAATATTTGGTAAGTTATTGTCAGAACTGGATAGGTTGGGACTTGAAACCATATATCAGCATGCATATGTTGAAAACAGATCTATTACCACCCGTAACATGATGTTGTATAACAAAATAATAGCTATGAATGAAAAATTGTGCTCTGATGTAATTTATATAGACTTAACTTCAGCATTTGACAGGGTCATACACAAAATACTGATCACTAAATTATAACAACTAGGTATTGATGTACTCTTGATAAGATGAATAGCTGCATGGCTTACAAATAGGACATGGCAAGTATCATACAGCAACTGGACAGGTGAAATCATTGGATACAGTCAGGATGTCCCACAGGGCTCTGTCCTAGGCCCTTACTTGTTTAGATTGTATCTTTCAGACCTAACTTTTTCATCTGAGGTGTTCTATCTATACGCAGATGACCTGAAATTGGTTAAACTGATTACATGTGTCACAGATAAGGCATGTCTGCAAAATAACGTGATTAAATTGACCATTTGGGCACAGTAGAATAATTTGCTAATAAATATATCAAAAACTACGCATATGAGATTTGGGAGATGTAAATTGAAAGGTGAATATTTAATATAGCACACAGTGACTGAAACTGTAGACTCACTTAAGGACCTGGGTATATGGGTAAGATCCAGCTATGAGTTTTTCTAGTCATATCAACCAATTGATTAATGATAGTTATAGAACTATATTGTATAAAAAAAGCTTTAAAAGTCTAGGAAATCAAAAATGATGAAGTCATTGTTTGTTAGTTACATTCAAGCTTGAATATGGAATAACAATATGGAAACCCTATAAGAAAATAAGCACGAGAAAACTGGAAAGAGTACAGGGGAAGTATACCGAGGGTATCCATGGATGTGAAAATTTAAGTTATTATGAAAGACTAAAATATCTGAACTTGTACAGTGTCTCTTACAGAAATCTAAGAGGGGATCATATTCAGGTATATAGGGCATTTAGCAGCAACCACCTCTGGGAATGTTTGGGGTTATCAAAAAGTACTAGAGAATCATATGACAACCTCTGTAGAAGAGTATTACCATAGAACTGAGCACGCTTGTTTTACTGGAAGACTTCATCAGAATAAAGACACTCAGTTTTCCACTAGATTTATATTGGTCATTATTGCAAATAAAGAACAATTATTGGCCAGAAATTTTATGTCATTATCTGTCTATACAAAATTCAAACTAGCCTTGTTAAAGTTAATACAGAATTCACAGGACAGTAGTGTTAGTAAAAGCACATGTTTCTAAAAAGCATATGTTTTAAAAAAAACATAGAAACAGTATTTTTACACTTGTTCCTAAACCCATTTTTTCATTTAAAACAAAATTTATATATGCAAAGTTTATATATACATTTCCATCACAATTTAGCAGCCCTTAATTATAATCCAGGACTTGGTGAAAGTTGCCCATTAAGCCCTGTGGGTGCCCATGCATTTAACCATAGTTGCCATAACAATTCATGGTACTCCAATAAAATTGAACTTGAAGGGAAACAGAATGGTAAGAACTCATTTAAGAAAGCGGGGGCCTATAAGTGTGGGATGTGCAATCAATGGACACACATGGTGTATAGACAAGAAATTCAGTTAAGTACTGTAAAGAACCCTTTAACAGCTAAGAACTATTTTAATTGTATATCCAAAGGGGTGGTTTACTTAGTGTTCTGTCAAATGTGTTCAGCCTACTATTTGGGGAAAATGGAGAGAAAATTAAAAATTAGGGTCTATGAACTCCATTATGAAATTTCCAAATGTATGGAAACTAATGCACTTTATGAGCATTCGAAAGACTGTCCAAATGGGAGATTTTCATTTTGGGTATTAGAGCAAGATGAACAAACCTGAGGAGTGGACAATAGGAAACTTTATTGGAGTACTATGAATTGTTATGGCAACTGTGGTTAAATGCAGGGCCATCCCCAAGGCTTAATGGGCAACTTTCCCTGGGTCATGTATTAAAAGCAAGGGCTGCTAAATTGTGATGGAAAATGTACGTATAAACTTTGTATATATAAATTTTGTTTTCAATGAAAAATGGTTTTAGGAAAAAGTGTAAATTGTGAAAATACTGTTTGTTGTTGTTGTTTGTCTTTCGGCTTTTACTGGTTAGAGGTCGCCACAGCGGAACTGTGGTCCGCTAATGATTGGCAGCTTGTTTTTATGGTGTCGAGTTGCCAGCCCGATGCCCAACCTTCAACGAAGGCACGCCCATTCAACGCATGTCTTTCAAATGCCCACTCGACCTCGGGGAGGACATACAGACTCCACACAGAAGGCACTCCCAACCCAAGCCGAGAATCGAATGGGAGAACCTCTTGTTGTGAGGCAACAACGCTACCGCTGCACCACTGTGGAATCTGTGAAAATACTGTTTGTATAGTTTTAAAAACATATGCTTTTTAAAAATATGTGCTTTTACTAACACTATTTTGCTGTGAATTCTGTATTAACTTTAACAAGGCTAGTTTGAATTCTGTATAGGCAGGAAATTATGTAAAATTTCTGCCAATAATTGTTCTTTATTTGTGTAATGACGAACATAAATCTGGAGGAAAACTGAGTGTCTTTGTTCTGATGAAGTCTTCCACTAGGACGAAAGCGCTCAGTTCTGTGGAATAAAAAGTTAAGGAATACTGCTGCTTCTGCTGGTGCTTTTTTGCGGTGTGTTCTTGGATTTTGGAGCTGTTTATCAAGGTTTGTTTTGTTTCTGTGTTTGCAGACAACTGTAGATTGGGAATTGTTTTTCTGTCTTCCACTGGCTCACAGTTGCTCCAGCATTGGTTAGACCATCTTTTAAAGTGGTGAAAGGGCAAAGGTGGTCTCTAAATGAATATGAAAACATGTGGTATCTTTCATTTTGGTAAGCAAACCATTTTCCATACCCTGTAGATGACACGTTCCTACAGTCAGGCACTCTTATAAGGGATCTAAGCACTCTTGTCAGTAATTTCTCATATTTTAATCATCATGTCTCCACAATGGTTCATAAATCCTTCTGCTTGGTTCATCTAATTTCCAAAGCCATTCCTCTAGATCCAAGCAAGTCTTAATTCTTCTTTATTCATATCTAAGCAGACTCTTTATTAAATGTAATACCCCATTTTGACAGCTCTCAGAGATTTTTTTAACAAAAAGAGATTAGTGGCAACTCTCTCTCTCTCTCTCTCTCTCTTATAGACTTCTGTATGAGGGTTTCTGTCTAGCCTGTCAAGCCATGAAAGATCCAAACCTCTTTGACTTCCTAGTCCATCTCAGAACAAATGGTATTTCAAATACCAACTTAAAGAAACTAATAAAGAGTAATAATACACATTGGTGTGATAGTCATATCACTAGTTATATATTCTCCCACCTTTGGAACAAACTTCCATTACATGACGAACAGAGTAACACCCTTGCCATCTTCAAGGTAGACCTAGAAAACTACATAAGCAGCTTCACATTCTCTCCTGACATATCTAATGTTGCCCTCCTTGAGGCCTGAGGTTTTTCTGAATGTGGGTTTTTGCCTAGAATAGTAAAAGGTCTATGTACTGATTACCTAGTACTTATCGATGGGCCTGTGGACCTATAAATACATTTTATATAAAAGTTTAGTATGCACATTTGTTAGTAAGGCGTTAATGGTGTATTGTATCAAACCTTGACCGAATTAAAAAAATATATGCCAAATTCAAATCCATGGTGGGATACTGGGAATTAATATCTTATGCTGAGTTTCTCATTCTTATGGGAGATGGTCTAATCTACTACTGTGCCAAGACTTATTAGAGAGAAACAGAGAGGGAGGGAGATAGAGAAAGGTAAGGATCATGTAATGTGATGGCTCAGAGTCGTGTGTTTGGTGGTACTAAACCACACAGAAGGCAGCCTTAAATCCATTTTAGGAAACTTGCACATTAATGGAAGAAGGCATTTTAGGACCTTACAAAAGTGTGAGTGTATGTCAAGCACCAGGGATGGAGTTAGGGACTGAATGAAATATCCTTACATGACGTACCGAGGATGATGCTGCACAACAGGCTACACTGTGGTGTAGCCCCAAGTTTGGAAAACTAGACATTGGAACCAAAATGTTTTTGGCTTGCAAAGCAGAGGGCAGTATCAGTTGGTTGACGAGAAAAAGATGTAGAAAAAATGTGACATATTCATATAATCTGGCAGATGTGTAGCTAAGGTGGGGTAAAGGGAGAGATACCCCAGATGCAGGTGTTAGGGGGTGATTGGGAGATGCCATTCATTGGTATTGTTGCACTGGTATTCCTTTCTGCTCTGGAATTTCTGAATGCCAGTACCAAAATGAATACCAGTACTGTTTGTGGACTGGATTTTACTTTGTCTGTGCTATAAATTGTGCAAACTGGTTGCTTTTTTTTTTTTTGGCTCCTCAGCTTGGCACTTCCCTACTGAAGACAGTAGCACTGGATTGGGAAAGATACCTTTTTTTTGTTACTCGACTTTTTGGGCTGTCAAATTAGGGAAAAGGTACTGGGCTTTAGATGAGTCAGCTACAGGTCTGTAAGCTTTTATATCCGGAGGCTGAGGAGGATACCTGTGAAATGATTAATGTGAGTGGTGACCTGGTCAAAAACCTATTATAGTTCTTTGGGGAGGAGTCACACACACACACACACACACACACACACACACACACACACACACACACACACACACACACACACACCTACAACATTAGAATTAAGTTCCCATTAATGCAAGTAGTATTCCCAAAGTTATGCAGATAGATGGAGTGAAGGCGATCACAAAAAGTATTTTGCTGCTTCTTTTTAGGGGCTGACAAAGGAGTAGGGTCTGACTAAGGTGGAAATGAGTAATGAGAGCAAATGTACAGAAAAGTATTAAAGCATAATGGGAGAGACATTTTTAATAGTATGATTAGTCCATAAATAATGAATGTAAAAATGTGCTTTAAAGCAAGAACTAATGAAGTATAATACATCTATTCAACAGCTGCAGAGACAAAGCATAATTGGCTTATTAAGTGATTGTCATTTTCAGTGCAAATTATATTTTCTTTTAGTATATATTAACAGCAAGACAAAGAGCTTAGGATTAAATAAATTCAGATGTGTGAATGTCTGTACATACTGTTATGGAAAAACTGTGCTGATTCTGCTTAGATAGACGTATAGTAAATAAGCATTTCAGTTACATCACAAAAAATCCATTTACATATTTTCTTAAATTACTTGAATATGTCTGCCTCTGGTGAGTTGAGTGACCTGATCAATAAAACATGATTTCCTTTACAGGTGGACCTTATGGCTCAGTAGGGGTGGATAATGAATTTGAAAGC